>NC_084588.1:51820006-51889744 GCF_033807715.1 Cololabis saira | reverse complement strand
ATATATTCAAATGTATAATATAAATGTATTATATTTACATAAGTCTTCATCTTTGAGTGCAAAATACATTTTTGAAAACCCCCCACATTTTCAAATTGTGCGGCCCTCTCCATACAGTCCTTTTGCAGATGTGGCCCCCGGCCGAATCTAGTTGAATACCCCTGGTCTACGATATTGCATTATATATTTAATTATCGTTATTGTCACATGACCAGCATTTTCGTTGCATCTCGTCTCATTTTCCTGAGGTGATAAAGGTTCGTTGACGACGATATTTAGTCGTAATTTTCGTTGACGAAAGCAACTTACTGACAGGATATGTGCAGCCATATTTATATAGATTCACCAAAGCTGAAGACATTAGATGGTGAAATAAATAAAACAACAACTAATAGTTGTGAGTGGATGAAAACTTGCCGCTTAAATAGATCTATTGTTTGCAAAACCTTGGCTTTATTATTTTCCTACTTTCTCCTGCTCTTTGTGTGCTTGCATGTATGGAGGAATCAGTTTGTTAGCAGAGCTAAAAATTAATGTGACATTACAAACAGGTCTGTGAAGCCTCATTAAACTTATCCTTGATTAGAGCCAGCTTTAGGCCAATGCAATAATTGCCACCCCCTAAATTATTACTGTAGAGTTCTTCACTGAGGTAAATAACAAACGGTAATCCTGTAAAGTAGCTCATTAAAAGGTGGCGAGAGCTCGTGGTACTTTATACCAAACTCACTGTATGTAGCGAACAACGTGCATTGTTTTAGGTACAAGCAGTGGTGGAGCGCGGGTCTCAGTACAGAGGGGGCGGAGCATTCTCCATGGGCCGTATGATAGTCATTTTAGCAGAGTAAAGTCACAAACTTGTTCAGAAGGAAGAACGCACGCACGCACGCACACACACACACAGGCCTGACAGCTGTCAATCACACGGCGCTGAAAACTCAGATAGTCACGGACTGACTCAGTTCCATCTTTGATACAGCTTAAATACAAAAAAAACATAAACTGGTCTAAAATTACACGATCTATATAGATAGATATAGACACAGCGGTCTATAACATAATTTCTGAGCTCTAGAACAGAGAATAGACTCTAGTCTAGTTGACAACAACACAAACATTCAAATAGGCAGGTGGTCAAGGGGGCTACACAACATTCTGATAAAGACATTATTTATGAAGGTTACACTGACTCACCAATGGTAGTTGACTCTTCCATAACCCAAAATAATCCAGGTAACGTGGAAAACAGGGTAATATTCAAAACTTTGTACATGCTTAGTCCTCTTTTAAAGTTTAGCTCATCTCCTTCACGGCAGCAAACTTGCAGAGTCGCAAATTGGCTGGAACTGTTAAGGCTGATTTATGGTTCCGCGTTACACCAACGCAGAGCCTACGGCATAGGGTACGCGGCGACGCGCACCGTACGTGCGCGTCGCCGCATACCCTATGCCGTAGGCTACGTCGTACCCCTACGCCGTAGGCTCTGCGTCGATTTAACGCGTAACCATAAATTTTATCGTAATTATAGCCTACAATTTACAATTATATTTGATCGTAGTCACACAAAACGGGGTCCTATCATTGGGCCCTATGGCGACCGCCCCCTTGCCCCCGTCTGGCTCCGCTACTGGGTACACTGTGGCATGTGAGGAAAAAATACCTTCACGAAAGGAAAACACAAGTACAGTTGGAAGGTAAAATCATTTAAGATAAATAAATCCAACAGCGAATAGCACCAGAACCTGCAGCTTGTGACTGCACGCCTCTGCATGAGGTGACAAAGCAATCTGAGGTGGGCACACGCTCAATGACTCCCATCCCAAACACGTGCAGAAGCTGCATTCAGTCCAGCAACCTGCATTCAGTCCAGCAACCTGCATTCAGTCCAGCAACCTGCATTCAGTCCAGCAACCGGCATTCAGTCCAGCAACCTGCATTCAGTCCAGCAACCTGCATTCAGTCCAGCAACCTGCATTCAGTCCAGCAACCTGCCGGGACCTTTGGTCGGCGCCCAGGCGGACAGACACTTGAACCCGGACCAGCGAGAAGAGAGAAGTGAGCAGCTGCAGAACCTGCTCGGCTCCCAGATCAGCTCTCTCCTCCGCCACAACAGCAACGGCGCAGAGATAAGCAAAACCTGGAGCCGACCCAAAATGAACACTCAGCATGTACAAAAGCCGCTTTAATCCTATTGAATTCCTCAGCATGATTGACAGTGCCAACTTCGCTAATTAATTTGAGATCCCTTCTGTGATCATTCAGCACAGATACAGTGAACATATAAGTGTCTGCAGTGAGTGTGAATGCAGCGTGTTTGCACACCCTCTCTCCTCATGTATTGATCTCCTCCTTTATATTTGTGCATAGATGACTGCTAAAAGCTACACTGTTCAGTGGTCAGGTACTGGGCAGTAACCGAGACCATTAAACATCCATTCCAAAGGGAAACAACAACATTTTAAATGCAAAAGTGGAAGTGGTTCAGTTTTCACCTAAAACAAGGCCGACTATAGTAGCTGTTCATGTGCAATTTCTACCCAACGAATGTTTGAGCAGATTAGCTGCTTGGATTGATTCTGCACAGTGATGCAACTAGCAGAAAGGAGCAAAACACAGCTAAACAACTGCCTGCTCATCTTCTCCCCTAACTTATGAAGACTTACCTTTCATACCGAATTTGGAGCGCCGGCCGTATTTGTTGATGAGGACGAAGAGGACGAGGAGGAGGACGCAGGCGAAGCCCGCTAGGCCGACAGCGATGGTGACCTGGGAGAGACGGAAAAGCTTCGTTCAGGCTCGGGCAACAGTTACAGGGATTAGTTTTACATCACAGTCATACAAATGAGAGTTTAATCCACTGGATTGTGGCTCCTGCTGTATAACAGTTTACACCAGTGTGGAAAGAATTTGAACATTTGTCTTGTTCGTGATGTGATTTGTGAAAAAAAAAAGGCAGGCGGAAAATTACTGGGGCTGCCTGTTTTTGCAATATAATTGTTGATTCTATAATCTGGCCTGGACAGGGCGGTTTTTGGCCGATCGCTCTGGTCACAATCTTCCTGGTGGAATGTAAACACGATGACTCTGCCCCCACTAGCCCTCCCCTCTCCCACGAACATCTGCGGACCCTGTTTTCAGAACTGTACTGAGCCTGATAACATCAAGGACATTGGCTGAGAGCAGCTCTGAACGAAGTTCACGACTTATAGCTACACACACACTTGCTGATAACCACACCCCCCTCAACTCAATGCCTTCCTCGGCCCCTCCCTCTTATCAGCCCCCCCCCCACCCCAACAGTGTCTGGGTTTCGAGTGCCACAAAGTCACGGCAATCACTTGGATGTACCCCCGGTTTTTCTAACCTGACTTAATAAACTTGATTCTGATTCTGATTTATTGGTTTTGTACTGTATCACTCATCTCCAGGAAGCAGGAAAAGGGCTGAGGGGCTGGAATATACTTGTAAAACTAAAAGTTGGCTTAACAATGAAAAAAATAGCATAAAATAAAAACATATTTAAGTATGAACACTTAAAAAATGATGCTCTTTCAGAACTTGAAATCCACACCTTTATAAAGTAAAATAATAATGCTTTTCCGGTATAATAACGCTTTAGTATACTTCCTCTGCTTTCCGTCACGTGATGCAAACATGTAGAGAATATGAAGGAGCTAAGTGGGAAGGATTACAGATATTAATGACTGGTAATGAAGGGTCGAGTTAATTAGCCTCCCACCTCAGCACGAGACCACCTTTGGGGTTTAACCGACTGAAACGTCAATGATTTAAAAAGAACAAAACACACTTGCTGTCTTCGGTCCAGGCGTCACCCTGGACGTGCTTTGAATAATTGTGATAATTGTGATCCCTGCATTTGAAATACGGGTCAATAGAAATGATAATAAACCCGATAAAAATCACAGGCCAGGATGAGTTTGTCAGTTGAGTCTTGTTTGTTTGTTGGTTGTTTTGTTGTTACTTCAATGTCAAATCTTAAAAAATGCTTTATAAATCAGAACAACTTTCCCCAGTTCAGTTATTCAGGAGCAGCCTGGAACATTTGTTTGCATTTATTCAATCCCACATGCACGTTTGCGTTGTGGCCCGTCTCCACGCTTGTAGCTCAATCAGAAATAAATCAACTTCTGCCTGGACAAACATGCAAACCTGTGCATAACTGAATACGGTTGTGTTGTTCTTGACAAATACCATGTTGATTTTCCAAGTTCTGACTTAAATTGCACAACAAAAACACATACAATTTGAACCACTTGAATTTAAATTAAACGTCCACGTCTGCACACAATTTTACACGTGAATTTATAGATTCCCTCTGATTTCCAGTGGCTTTGACTTCATCATCTGCACGTCTTTCATCTCCTGTTAAACCCGTTAAGCTTTGCAGGAGGTGAAGCTCCAAATGATGTCGTTTTAATAACCTGTTCTTATTTTAATTCTTCCTGTCACATCTGGGATTTCCTTCTTGTACTCAGCTCAAATTGTCTTCCTATAAAAGAAAAGAAAATAGGCGTTGGAGACACGTTGGCTTGTCAGAGCAGAAATAGCACGGGCGTGAAATATTAATACCGAAACCTGCTTTCCATTCAGCCGAGCTCGTGCCGCGGTCCTGATTTTATCCACGACGGCTCTCAGGAGCTGCTTGACAACTCACTTCACCGAACAGTCGTTGTAAACAAATGTCTGCAGAGAAAACGGCTCGTGGACACGGAGACGCCACCCAGTTCCATTTCTGCCCCGATACGGAAACACGAGCTCTTACTAGAACGTCATTAAGCATTTAAAGTATTTACGTGGATGCTGGTGAATTAACCCTTGTGCTGTCTTTGGGTCAAGGAAGGAGGAAGAGAAGAAGGGAGGAAAGAAGGAAGGAAGGAATGAAGGAAGGAAGGAAGGAAGGAAGGAAGGAAGGAAGGAAGGGAGGAAGGGAGGAAATAAGGATGGAAGGAAGGAAGGAAGGAAGGAAGGAAGGAAGGAAGGAAGGAAGGAAGGAAGGAAGGAAGGAAGGAAGGAAGGAAGGAAGGAAGGAAGGGAGGAAATAAGGATGGAAGGAAGGAAGGAAGGAAGGAAGGAAGGAAGGAAGGAAGGGAGGAAGGGAGGGAGGAAGGGAGGGAGGAAATAAGGATGGAAGGAAGGAAGGAAATATGGAAGGAAGGAAGGAAGGAAGGAAGGAAGGAAGGAAGGAAGGAAGGAAGGAAGGAAGGAAGGAAGGAAGGAAGGAAGGAAGGAAGAAAAGAAGGAAGGAAGGGAGAAAAGAAGGAAAGAAGGAAGGAAGGAAGGAAGGAAGGGAGGAAGGAAGGAAGGAAGAAGGAGGGAAGGAAGAAAAGAAGGAAGGAAGGGAGAAAAGAAGGAAAGAAGGAAGGAAGGAACAAAACAAACAGGCAACAGGTGTGAAAGCACCCTAAAATAAGAATCAAAAACTACAAAAACCTGACGTGGAAAACACGGATGGAGGAAACAGTACGGACCAGCAGGGAGCAGGGAGACACAAGACCAGATATAGGCTGAATTCCAATCTCCACCCTCACAGACTCACACATTTACGTGCGCGCTTCCGCGATTTGCGTAAGGGTTCAGGGCTGTCTCATTCCTAAAGTCTGTGAGGGTTCAGCGCTTGAGGGTTGAGGCTGGAGATTGGAATTCAGCCGTACAGAAGGGTTGACGAGACACAGGTGACAACAATCAGGGCCGATGGGAAACAGGAAGGTCAAACCAGAACTCAAACACAAAGACACGGGCTTCAAAATAAAACAGGAAACTACCAAAACCATAACAGGCTGAGCTCCCCGACTCCCCGGCAGATTTCATTGTGGTCTGGACTAGAGGGCTGCGTTGGGATCGGGTCCCGCCGGTCCCACGGGACCCAACGCAAATCTCGAGTGAGCAGGCGGTTTGAACTTTGCTGTGGGCGGCTGAAAAAAACACTGCGGGATGGGGATGTATCCTAGCAACAAGATGGAAAACAATGACGTGGAAAAGAACCTCAAACAAGATCTTTACAAAACAAAGACAAAGCAAAGCAAGTCCAATATTTGGAGAAACTGCGTTTAGTGTCTGTGGCACATTTTAGAAGAGAGACAGATTGGGACGGCAGTCGGCCAGCAGCATTCTCTTCCTGCCAAGTTATTCATTTGTTAAATTAATTTTTTTCATTCGTTAACTTTGTTTACTTTATGTTATTTATTTGTGTTATTTGAGCCACTCACAGCTACTCTTGTTGCTATAACCTCAATCACATAATTGATGCGTCCGCGAAAGGCGAAATAGCTTGTGCGATGATGACAATGATGCATCTAACCTTCCGTCAGGTGAACTATGAACCGTCAATTATCAATCAAGCTCAACAATTACCATGTTAATATTAAATCAGCTAGATTTGTCTAGTAAATTTCTCAAAATTATAGAGATTTAGTGTCTTTTCCCGGGACGGGAGAAGACACTATGGGCCCGATTTACTAAGATCCTAAATAAAGAGTACTAAATTGCGTGTGCACTGAAAAAGTTTGCGCGTGCTGTTGTTGTGTGTTTTGCGGGTGATCAACTAAGATTGCGTGCGCAATTGATAACAGGTGCAAACCTCAGTATTTAAATGAGGTGTTGCGCGTCTTACGGTTTGCCGCGCAAACTTTGCGCCATGGACAGTCTGGATGGAAAGCAGGATATAGTCGCAAGCGCAAAATGAAATTTGACGAGTTGGAGTTATAGAGATATTAGTGGAAGAGGCAAATTGTTGTGCCGTATTCAGCACCCTTGCCGTGAAAAGCACCCCCTCGTATATTCAATGATAAGTAGACCAAGAAAAAAAACAACACACTGACACTTCAATATATTTATATATACACACTCACACAAACACATACTTAGGAGTTTATATTATATATATTTACAAATATTATGGAAAACAACACAGTAAGCAGGCTATTAATTAATAACATCAATAACCATTTACCCGATTTTTGTTATCTGTGACTGTGATTGTGGGAAAGTATGACTATTGTGGAATCCATGAGCGTATTTAAACATGAATCATTAACACAAAACTGGACGCTAAACAGAACGTGACACGGAATGAGAATATCATTTTTGTCAGACGAGGGGGTGCTTTTCACGGCAGGGGTGCTGAATTCGGCACAACACCGGGGTATGAAGACTGCAGAACAAGTATAGGCGCACAATGAGAAACACTTTTTTCTCCATGAAAACACGTGATTTATTTATTATCACAAATAAAAAAATGAATGTGCCTCCTGTAGCAACCTTTTGCTGAATAATACTCGATTTAACATTCAAATAAAATATTTCTCCTTTTGCATGTGGAGATTAGCACCTTCCTTTCGAACGTATTAAATACAGACACAATCACAATCCCCGCAAAAACTTTCAGGCTTGGTAAATCTCATTGCGCGTGGTAAATGGACCTATTTGCATTTTCCCCTCCCAGTATTTAGGATTTCTGGTGGGTACGCCCCATATTGATTATTCATCAGGGCAAAAGTACTAAATGAACAGCGTGTGCTATTTTGCTCATTTGAGAGGTGCAGTCCTCTTTGCACGCTGTTAGTAGATCAGCTTGCACTTTGGTTTGCGGGTGCTGTCAAGTTTGCACACGTTTTTACGCACGCAAACCTTTAGTAAATCAGGCCCTAAATCAATGCATCTCTATTATTGTGCGGGCATGAATTTTCAGAGTTTTGCGGATGCGGGCCGGAGTGGATATAAACAGTGCGGCGGGCAGGAGTGTAGCACACACATTCCTGGTGTGGCCACATCTTGGGAAGCTGGCTACAGTCCCATGAAGCTTTATACTTCATAATAGTATCACTACTAGGAAAAACAGCATACAGTGGAACGTCTGGACACAACTCGACAACCTAGACTTTGCTGATGACCTGGCTCTCCTGTCGCACAACCACAACCAGATGCAGGACAAGATCACCAAACTATCAACCACATCCCTCGGGACGGGGTTAAGGGTAAACCATAAGAAGACCAACCTGACGAGGATAAACACCTCAACCAACAGCCCAGTCACAGTAGAGGGCAAACCCCTACAGGAGGTCGACTCCTTCACCTTTACCTCGGCAGCATCGTAGATAGGCAGGGCGGCACAGACAGAGACGTCACTGCGAGAGTCGGCAAAGCCAGAGCAGCGTTCATCATTCTAAAAAACATCTGGTCCTCCAAAGAAATAACCACAACAACTAAAGTGCGTATCTTCAATTCCAACGTGAAAAGCATAAGAGAAGGAGAGGACGGCCCAAAAACAGCTGAAGACGGGACACTGAGGCCCCGTTTACACGGAGCAAAAACGGTGGTGTTTTCATGGGTTTTGGCCGTTCGTTTACACGAAAACGAAGCTCAAAGTCTCCAAAAACCATCATTTCTGAAAACTCTGGCCAAACTGAGATTTTCAAAAACTCAGTTTTCACGTTTGCTTGTAAACAGAGGAAAACGGACATTTAGGCTTCAGAACGTCGCATTATGCAACAGAAACGTCACCAGCGTCATGTGTGCGACCTGTGTTTACAATTAGTTTGTAACCGTCAATATTTTCTTGTATTTTACCTGTTTTATATTCTAAAGTCACACTTAAAAGTAACTCCACTTCTCTGTCACTCCAAACCAAAGACTCTCGTTCCGTCTTGGAAGTAAAGCCTGAATTATGGTCCCGCGTTAAATCGACGCAGAGCCTACGGCGTAGGGTACGCGGCGATGCGCGCCGTACGGTGTGCGTCGCCGCGTACCCTACGCCGTAGGCTCTGCGTTGGTGTAACGCGGAACCATAAATCAGCCTTAACTGGAAGTTACACGTGTCATTTGTTGATGTTTTTTCCAGGATTCTGATTGGCTGGCATGACCTTAACAGCTTATTTATGCGGATTCATGTGAACGAAGAGATTTTGAAAACGATCTTGTGTAAACGATGGAATTTTTCAAAACGTAGAGGGGGAAATATCCGTTTTTGTAAATACTATGTGTAAACGGGGCCTGAGGCAGAACTCATGAGCCATGGAATCAGCTGGGGGAGGCAGAAAGGACAGCCCAAAACGTTGTTAAATGGAGAAGAGTTGTCGGTGGCCTATGCTTCACTGGGAGTGACGGGCCTAAGTAATAGTATCACTGGTGGTTCTAACAGGAACAGGAAGCTGCTTGGAGATGACCTGATGGTGTTCCTGAGAGCCTCACAACTCTCTCTTTGTTTACTCTAGTCCATGTCCATGAGCTGTAAGAATAATAAATAAAGTTTCTTATCGTGACACTACTAATAAATTATTTGTAGAGTCATGCATATTAAAATTCATAGATATTGTATATTTAAAAACATTAGAAATGTTGTTTTGAGTTAAGAATAATAGCCTTCCTGCTTGTTTTCAGCATTTCTTTAAATTAAGAGATACAAATTATAATTTAAGAAGGCTGTGGGTCTTTGAAAGATGTCGTGTGAGGACTAATGTTAAATATAGATGTGTTTCATTTTTGGGAGTCAAATTATGGAATCAACTTAGTGATGAAGTGAAACTGTGTAAATCTCTGTTGAATTTTAAAAAAATATTGAAAAGTAAAATAATTAAGGATTACAAATCTAAATGATTGGAGTATAATTTGGTTAAGCAGAACAATTTAAAGGGAAATTTCTCTTTTTGTTTCTTTTCATATTGCAGATAATCTGGGTTTTCTGTTGGAAAGTACATGGTAGGCAAATATAAGCCTATTCCTTTTTCGGTTATTATTATTTTTTGTGTGAAACTGATGAGTGTAAACTTGTATGAAAGTGTTTTGTCATTTACACACACACACACACACACACACAGTTTGAATTGCAAATAATGTAATGTAACCGAAATAAACAATTCATTCAAAAAAAAAAAATCCATTTAAATTTGCCAAACAGTTGAAGATATTGAAGAAAGCTGTGGTGCCAATTCAGGTTAAATGGACTGTATTCTTCCAGCGCTTCTACTAGTCTAACCCCAACCCCACAGCTCTCTCTTGAGATCCACACGGATCAATCTGTTGAGTCTCACGCTGATGAACACGTTGGCAACAACGTGGGGTTGAGCCTCTTGCCCAAGGACACCTCAACATATGGACGGCAGGGCCAGGAAGGGAAGTGGCTCCTCTCAAGCTGGCAGACGACTCGTCCGCCTACTGAGATCAGCCACCCCCGAACAAATAGCTCTCAGCGTAATGACTTAGATTCTAGGGTTTTTGTTCATATTTTGGGGCATCAATAAATCTGTGCAGGCTATTTGAGAATAACCTTGTAAACAATAAGGCCTTCTGTTTACTACGTCACATCCAAAAGGCCAGATACATGTTATAGCAGCTTCATTGTTTGTAGGGAAAGATGCATTGTCCCTAATGGTAACGACAAATGTTTCCTAGACCGTATTTAGCCTTTTCATGGCTTGCAGATTTTATTTTTCCACACAAAGTTTCTTACTTGAAATCAGAAACTCTTTGAGACTTAAGCCTGTTGGCCTGACATATCTGTTACAGTTTCCCAGTGTCACTGTGGGAAACATAAACTGTCCTGCTTTTTGGTAACAATTCAGTAAACCTAGGGCTGGGCAATATATCGAAATTTTAATATATATCGATATATTTTCAAACACGATATGATACGAGAAAATATCGTTTATATCGATTTTAAAAAAAAAATATTTTTTTTATTTTTATTTTGCTTATTTTGTGACAAATTGGCTTGAATGTTTTATTTGAGATTTGCACAAATGTTTTGTTATTTGCACAACTGTCAACCTCAGTGGAAAAGTCTGCCTGTTACTGTCTACATTGTATTAATTACAGTGTATTTTAATTTAATTGTTATGCAGGAAAGGGATATTTGTTTTATTTTATTCAAGAAGCATTTTATTCTATATGTGCAGGCAGTTTATTTTTATTTCATTTGTTTTATACATTTTGATATTGTGCAGACCTCTGTTAATAAAGGAACCTGTGTGACATTTGGCACGAGGCTTTGTATTAAAACTGACTGTTTTTTTAAGGGTTTGCCTCAGAAAAAAATGAAGCTAACAGAGATGCTAACAGAGATGCTAACAGATATGCTATAGTATAATGCTTTGGGGGAAACCCCAATTATGGCACAGAAAAATTATCGATATATATCGAGTATCAACATTCAGCTAGAAAATATCGAGATATGACTTTCGGTCCATATCGCCCAGCCCTAAGTAAACCACAAAGTGGTTGTACATTTAGCTACTTCAGTCAGTGCTTGGTTTTTCGTCATGGATGCATTTACATTCCTGCTTTCCTGAACAAGACGACCAATGAACAGTCTTCCACACTGCAGTGGTGAATTAACCTGACAAAACTCGGTAAAAAGCATCGAGTTCCCTTCAGAAATGCTGTAAACATTTGTGTTTTTGTAGCGTTCCTTGAGCATTTATTCATCACAATACAGCTGCAACGTTGGAGTTTATTTTCACTTTACTCAAGCGATCGAATCATCGAAAAAAGATCATATTTCATGTCATGATCCTAACTGCTACATAATATGAAGGGGTGTCGGCTAATCACCGTTTGACCGTATAAACGAAGGTGTAAGCAAATTCTGTGTGCCGGGTGGTTTTAGACGTACAATCTTCCAGATATAGTGTTGCATCTCAACTCCAAGCATTTTCTCTGTTATGCTCAAGACTGGAAAAACAATGTATGGATTAGGGGTGGGCAAAAATATCGATATGGCAATATATCGCAATACTTTTCCAGCTCATTCAATATCGATATTCAAAATTTGAATATCAATTTTATTTTTTTTTTTATATATTTTTTATCCCCGATTTTTTTCCCATTCTATCACCCAGTGCTCCTACCTAAGTGACAGTCCAGGGGCCTCATCTATAAAGCTTGCTTGCGCAGAAAAAGCGCCTGAAAGTTGCGGAAGCCGCCATCTACGCAAATCCTCGGATCTAAAAAGAAAAAACTAACCGAAAAATCTGCTTATCTTTACGGCAACTCGGACCCTCCCGTAAGAATTTACTTAAGACACGGGGAACTGGCGACGCAGGCTGTGAGGTGGTGAAATTAAGTCAGATTCATGTCATACTCTTAATAATGTCATCACATATCACAACATATGTCAGGCTTATAATAATAAAATAATAAAATAAAATAATATAGCGCTGATCGTGTCCCTCTGTGTGTGAAGCTGTCAGTCAGGACTCTGCTGGAGCTGCAGCCGCGGTGACACGCCGGGAACCTCCTCCACCGCTTAGGACAGAACAAATGAGGGGCTGCGTTTAGGGAGCCCCACGGAGCCCCTCATTTCTTCCCTAAAGGGACACAGATTTTTTTTCATGTATGAGTTTTACGCGCGCCTGAAACCTTTAGGTGCTGCTTGTATATGGTGCCTAAATTAGGGTCCCGCGTTAAAACGACGCAGAGCCTACGGCGTAGGGTACGCGGCGCGGCGCAACTACGCCGTAGGCTCTGCGTTGGTGACGCAGAACCATAAACCCGCCCTGAGCAGCTCTGAGGGGAGGGAGGAGGAGGGGGAGCGGGGGGGTGAAGCGGGGCTGCGGGGCCGTTTTCGTATCGCTTTCATACAGTGTCTTGATAATTTGCAATTACAGGCTGAGCCTACCGTTAGTTTTTAAACTTTAAAAAGTAAGGGGAAAAAAAACATGATTTTGAAAAGACGGGGGACGTGTGTCCCCCTGTTGCGCCGGGGAACTCACGGCGTTCAGCGCAGCAACGGCGTGCTGCCACTCACTCGCTTTATTTTATTGTATACTATTTATATACTTATTCTAACTTTTACTGTGACCACCAAATAATGTGGTTTTCCTGTCCTCCACATCATCTACAACATCTCTGTCTCCGTGAAAGTCAGTGTCACGGTGGCTGCTACTTCTCATTCATTCTGACGCCAAACCATGGATCTGCGCCAAACAGGCTGCAGAAAGCCACTGCGCATGCTCAGCAGGCTCATCCATATGCATTTCTGGGCGTGGATTCAGCTACGCAACCTTCCAGCTGGACTGCGTGGAAGTCTGCGTGCACATGGTTTTATTGATCCGGATTTTTTTTTGCGCCCGGCATTTTCGGCTTTTGAGCGTACGTGCACTTTTAGTATGAATCCTACGCACTCCATTTTAAATGAGGCCCCTGGGCATTGCCACTCTCTACCAACCCTGGGAGGGCCCTGCACTGAGCTCAGGTTTTATTTCACGTTTTATTTCATTTTATTATTTATTTTTTATATAACACAATTGCCTGTCCTTAAAAAATGAAAAATAATGGACAGAGGTTTATTTATTTATGGATTTATATCTATACTGACTGATCACTGTGCCTGTCCTTGGTTTTAGTTCCATCTTTCTTGTGTTTATTATCATTTGCCACATAATTAAAGCTCCTCATACTAAATTTAATGTTAATTTCATATGATGTAAATAATATGAAAAACATATACAAATATGTTGTAACTTTAGCTTGTATAGTTATAATAAAACATTGTTTAGACTCAGTTTGTCCCATGAATTGTCACTATAATCTGATGAACGTGCAACTCGGATTTTAAGATCCATAAAGCTTTTTACAGTTTTAAGCAAACTTTATATATCGCAATATCGCAATATATCAATATTTCTTTTTTAACCAGGCAGAACTAGAACAAACATGAACTCATAGAAACTCTGTGTGTTTGAGTCTGTGTAAATGTGACAAAACATGCAAAAACAAACGTTTTTCCCAAAGAATCACCCAGTGATGTCATGAGATTGACGCGTACGTGGATAAAAGGGATAAAAGAAAAGTAACAGCTCAACGTAGCCTAATGTAGCGGAGGAAGAGGAACAGTTTCTCCTTCACAAATCTACTCAAGTAAAAGTAAAAAGTATATTGATTCAAAACTACTCCTAAAAGTACAACATTTCCCAAAACGTACTCAAGTAAATGTAATGGAGTAAATGTAACTAGTTACTACCACCTCTGCCCATTTGCCAATTTACTGTGCAGTGAGTGAAAATAACCGAGTCAAATTCCATGTCTTGTTTGACCTGACTTGGCCAAATAAACATGATTCTGATTCTGATTCACTTGTTCACGTAGCAGGGATGGGTTTGAAACGAGAAGACAGGGCTGTTGCTTTCCCACGCCCCGATAATACAGCGATTAATCTCATATATTTATAAAAATACAGCTAGAATAGCAGTTACGCCATAGTCACATGTCTTTTCTTTGCAGTTGAGCAAAGTAGCGGAATCAGGACTGAGTCCGTGAACGAGTTGGAGACGAGGAGTCATGATTCGGTGACACGCACGTCCGTGAGAGGCTTCTCAAGTTTTGAACCATTCGTTCAGGTCTCACACATTAATCCTGCGGTCTTAGCATGAAAAGTAAATGTATAATTAATAGCCTTCCCGATGAGCCACTCCCATTCAGGGGGGAAACCGGTGACCAGTTTTCACAGCCGAGAAACCAGAACCGTCTCTGACAGCAGCCATTACGGACGTTATTAATGAGCTCGGCTGTTCCTGCGCTCATATGTCAAAATTCCTCCCATTAATATGTCTATTAACGAGCCATTAATGGCAGCTCCATCATGTCTGCAGCTCGGTGGGGAGTTCGCCAGCACTGGTGTCAGGAAGTGCAAAGAACGTGGGAATATTTGTAGTGATCAAAGCTTTTCTATAACAAACAAGCCAAACCACCTGCTAATATGTTTGAATATGTTTGAATTTGGTGCTGAAAACAAAGAGACGATACCTGGCAGTCAATGAGCAGCGTTTTTCTGTTCTTAGAGGTGGAAAAATTAACTCGCTGAACCAAGAAATAACAATAATCCACCTTAAACACCAAGAGGCCGTGGGAATGGAGCAAACCAATGCTAAAAGTTTTTTCTTGCTTTAACATATATAAATTGGTCTCCCCAACTAAATTCTGCAGTGTCTGTACAGCGGCCCGGAGGATCCGTCCAGGGTCATGTGACTTCTACGAGCCAATAAGATTCTGCTCCCGTTGTGAGTCCCGACAGGAGCGATTTCCATAGGTCGGCCTCCGCTGCTGAAACCACGCCCACAACTAACTCCGCCGGGACAAGAACTCCGCCATTGTTTCGTAGCGGTGAATCGTGTGGCTGTTTCAACAACGAGGGACAGTAAAAATTAGGTTTTGCATTGACATTTACCCTCATAAAAGGATCAGTGCCCACACTACGGACCCGGTAACTGCACACGAGTCAGCGGTAAGTGACGTTAATTTTTTATGTTTTTTTATTTATATTTGTCTACGAGTAACACCGGCGCTCCGGTGAGTAGCTCCGTCGGCTCCAGTGTTACCTAACGGGTAACACCGGAGCCACTAACCGGAGCTCTATTAGTAATACATTTTTCTTTCGTTTATGGTTTCAGATCTTCCAAGTACCTGAAGCTTCAACGACACCTTCAGAAGACACACGGTCCTTCCTTGAGCCAGCAATAGTGCATACATGTTATTTATATACAACTTGGTGTATATAAACAGTGTATGGTGTATATAAGTAGTGTATATGGTGTTTATAATGTGTACAAATGTAATTTTATTTTTTTTAAGGAGTAAAGTTGCCATTTGTTTTAAAATTTTTAAATTGTATTACTTGCATATAAAGCCCAAAACGGCTTAGCTCCGCAGTATTTACAAGACCTGATAGTGCCTTATGTTCCTGGCAGAGCTCTCCGTTCTCGGAGTGCAGGTTTACTCGTAGTTCCTAGAGTATCCAAATGTAGATTTGGAGGGCGGGCGTTCTGCTATCAGGCACCATTACTATGGAACCAACTTCCAATCTGGGTTAAGGAGGCTGACACCACCTCCACCTTTAAAACTAAACTTAAAACCTTTCTGTTTAGTAAAGCCTATAGTTAGTGTTTAGTAAACCTCTAGCTGGTGTTGGTAAATCTCTAGGTAGTGTAAACTCTAGTGTGTTAGAGTCAGTAGTCATAGTTGCAGCTATAGAACAAGACTATAATAGTTAGTCTCAAATACAGCTTGGTGGTAGATATGCTGCTATAGGCCTATGCTGCAGGGGGGCACCGACATGATCCGCTGGGCGGTGCCTCTCACCCTTTTTCTCCTCTCCTGCAGGCCGGAGCCTCGGGAGCTGCGTTCTGGCCTGCGTTCCCGGTCCCCCCCCCCCCCATCCCCGGTCATCCCATTGCTGCTTCCACCTGCCTACGTGGATGCTGATAGTTGGGTTTCATAAACTATATTATACACCTTACTTACAACCTGGATTCTGAGTAAATTTATCCCCAACTTTCTCCTTTAACAACGGCCACTTAGGGCCAGATAACCAACCAACCAGCAAAAACAGATGAAATGAGGACACTTCTTGATACTGCATTAAAAATAGAGGACAGACGTGCCAACTTCTGCCTCAATGACACGATACAGTGTTAAGAAGTCATGAGACCAGCCTGGAAAAACCCCCGGCATCACACATTAGCATCCAAACTTCCACCGCAGCGTTAGTTTTCAGTTCTGCAGCCGTCGTCCCCACTGCCACTCGTCAAGGCAAAGCAAGGCCAAGCACACAGCCCTGCAAGGCTCCTCTGACAAATAAAACGGGGTTTGGTTTCTGGTAGAAACGTGCTCTTCTGAGACCAGCGGTGCCGTCTCCAGCAGCTGGTTCATCAACACCATTAAGGGGAAAACTCACCCCGAACGTATCTTCATCTGGCCGGCTTGGATTGTCATCTGGCGGCGGATCTGCAACAAAACAAGCAGAAAAACAGGCATGAGCGGCTCTGGGAGGAATAAAAAACCTAGTTTCATGGCTGTGGTTCATTCTCTCGCCCATTTATAGTAAACTTATAACAGATTCACATTCTTATTCTTGCACTTTATCCTGAGAGAAAATATACTGTAGTTCTCAAACACAGTTTCTGTAAGAGAATTAGGAATGGGCGATATTTTACCGTTCACGATAAACCGTCAAAAAAATTCTCCACGGTAAGAATTTGTATCTCACGGTAAAAATGATAAATTCCTGTTGATGATGTTTTTGTGTAAAACTGAGGAAGGAAGGAAGGAAGGAAGGAAGGAAGGAAGGAAGGAAGGAAGGAAGGAAGGAAGGAAGGAAGGAAGGAAGGAAGGAAGGAGGAAGGATGGAAGGATGGAAGGAAGGAAGAAAGAAAAAAGGAAAGAGGAAGGATGGAAGGACGTATAAGGAAGAAAGAAAGAAAGGAGGAAGGAAGGAAGGAAGGAAGGAAGGAAGGAAGGAAGGAAGGAAGGAAGGAAATAAGGAAGTAAGGAAGGAAGGAAGGAAGGAATGAAGGAAGGAAGGAAGGAAGTAAGGAAGGAAGGAAATAAGGAAGTAAGGAAGGAAGGAAGGAAGGAAGAAAGGAAGGAGGAAGGAAAGAAGGAAGTAAGGAAGGAAGGAAGGAAGAAAGGAAGGAAGAAAGGAATGAGGAAGGAAGGAAATAAGGAAGTAAGGAAGGGAGGAAGGAAGGAAGGAAGGAAGGAAGGAAGGAAGGAAGGAGGAAGAAAGGAAGGAGGAAGGAAGGAAGGAAGGAAGGAAGGAAGGAAGGAAGGAAGGAAGGAAGGAAGGAAGGAAGGAAGAAAGGAATGAGGAAGGAAGGAAATAAGGAAGTAAGGAAGGAAGGGAGGAAGGAAGTAAGAAAGAAAAAAGGAAAGAGGAAGGATGGAAGGACGTATAAGGAAGAAAGAAAGAAAGGAGGAAGGAAGGAAGGAAGGAAGGAAGAAAGGAAGGAAATAAGGAAGTAAGGAAGGAAGGAAGGAAGGAAGGAAGGAAGGAAGGAAGTAAGGAAGGAAGTAAGGAAGGAAGTAAGGAAGGAAGGAAAGAAGGAAGTAAGGAAGTAAGGAAGGAAGAAAGGAAGGAAGAAAGGAATGAGGAAGGAAGGAAATAAGGAAGTAAGGAAGGGAGGAAGGAAGGAAGGAAGGAAGGAAGGAAGGAAGGAAGGAAGGAAGGAAGGAAGGAGGAAGAAAGGAAGGAGGAAGAAAGGAAGGAAGGAAGGAAGGAAGGAAGGAAGAAAGGAAGGAAGAAAGGAATGAGGAAGGAAGGAAATAAGGAAGTAAGGAAGGAAGGGAGGAAGGAAGGAAGGAAGGAAGGAGGAAGAAAGGAAGGAGGAAGGAAGGAAGGAAGGAAGGAAGGAAGGAAGGAAGGAAGGAAGGAAGGAAGGAGGAAGGATGGAAGGATGGAAGGAAGGAAGGAAGAAAGAAAAAAGGAAAGAGGAAGGATGGAAGGACGTATAAGGAAGAAAGAAAGAAAGGAGGAAGGAAGGAAGGAAGGAAGAAAGGAAGGAAATAAGGAAGGAAGGAAGGAGGAAGGATGGAAGGATGGAAGGAAGGAAGTAAGAAAGAAAAAAGGAAAGAGGAAGGATGGAAGGACGTATAAGGAAGAAAGAAAGAAAGGAGGAAGGAAGGAAGGAAGGAAGGAAGGAAGGAAGGAAGGAAGAAAGGAAGGAAATAAGGAAGTAAGTAAGGAAGGAAGGAAGGAAGGAAGGAAGGAAGGAAGTAAGGAAGGAAGGAAATAAGGAAGTAAGGAAGGAAGGAAGGAAGGAAGAAAGGAAGGAGGAAGGAAGGAAGTAAGGAAGTAAGGAAGGAAGAAAGGAAGGAAGAAAGGAATGAGGAAGGAAGGAAATAAGGAAGTAAGGAAGGGAGGAAGGAAGGAAGGAAGGAAGGAGGAAGAAAGGAAGGAGGAAGAAAGGAAGGAGGAAGGAAGGAAGGAAGGAAGGAAGGAAGGAAGGAATGAGGAAGGAAGGAAATAAGGAAGTAAGGAAGGAAGGGAGGAAGGAAGGAAGGAAGGAAGGAGGAAGAAAGGAAGGAGGAAGGAAGGAAGGAAGGAAGGAAGAAAGGAAGGAAGGAAGGAAGAAATGAAGGAAAGAAAGGAGGAAGGAAGGAAAGAAGGAAGTAAGGAAGAAATGAAGGAAGGAAGAAATGAAGGAAGGAAGGAGGAAGAAAGGAAGGAGGAAGAAAGGAGGAAGTAAGGAAGGAAGGAAGGAAGACAGGAAGGAAGGAAGGAAGGAAGGAAGGAAGGAAGGAAGGAAGGAAGGAAGGAAGGAAGGAAGGAAGGAAGGAAGGAAGGAAGAAAAAAGGAAGGGAGGAAGAAAAAAGGAAAGAGGAAGGATGGAAGGAAGGAAGGAAGGAAGAAAAAAAGGAAGGCGGAAGGATGGAAGGAAGGAAGGAAGGAAGAAAGAAATAAAGAAAGAAAGGAGGAAGGAAGGAAAGAAGGAAGGAAAGAAGGAAGGAAGGAAGGATGACGTTTCTGTGTAAAGCCTGATTTATGGTTCTGCGTTAAATCGAAAGAAAGAAAGAAAGAAAGAAAGAAAGAAAGAAAGAAAGAAAGAAAGAAAGAAAGAAAGAAAGAAAGAAAGAAAGAAAGAAAGAAAGAAAGAAAGAAAGAAAGAAAGAAAGAAAGAAAGAAAGAAAGAAAGAAAGAAAGAAAGAAAGAAAGAAAGAAAGAAAGAAAGAAAGATTCCCGTTGATGACGTTTTTGTATTGGTCAACATTAAATGGCAGAAATTATCGTGATGCATTTTTTAGTCCATACCGCCCATCCCTAAAGAGAATAAGATGCTTTAGCATCAGCAGTGGCGTAAATCCACAGCATGAATGTGCTTATGCACTCATTAGCACATTAAATACAAATAACATTTGCAGAGGTTAATGCATGGCTTAACAGGCAGCAATTAGTTGACCTGACGTGCTCTAGTTTAGAGGATTTAAAGCAAGTTTTTCATCTGTATAAACCAAACTGGGTCTGCTAATTTCCCATCGGCCACACTGCTGCTAGTGCATACGTTGTATTTCTGTGTCCCTGCCTCTTCACAAACTGCAGTTTGAGGGGACACTTGTGTATTTTTATGCTTAGAAAGTCATGTTGGACTTTTAGTTAGCAGTCTGCAGTAACTGTCACTTATAACGAGGCTTCAGCTGCAGACAAAAGAGGGAATAAAACAACACACAATAGCAGCCGGGGGGCCAAACTCTTCAACGCAGCAGTGAGACGTTGTACAATTTTATCACATTTTCATAAATGCAGGATTCTGTTTGAATATCTGAAATACACAAATTATACAAGCTGCTTTCAAACATAAGCAGATTTACAAAAAACAGTTAAATAATACAGACAAGCATTGGAAATTAGTACTTTTGTTAAAATTAAATGTAGCCTGAAAAAGACAAAACTGCACCAAATATCATGAAAAAACAACCAAACAGTGACTTTTTTTGACAGAAGTGAAGCCGGCTGGACGCGACGCTGCATGACACATCTCCACAAACAAAAGTTTTGGCAGACAGAAACAGTTTGTGAAGTGTCATGAGACAGAGCCATAAAGTGAAATGAAGTGGTGTGAGAGCCGCTCCAGACTGACGCCTCCGGCCGGGACATCACACAGTAATTGTGGGCAAATTAATGGCCGCATGGCAGACTGGCTGCCACCGGCTCCGATACACAAACGCTGCAGTGGAGTACGAGTGTGTGCGGACTAACTAGCGTCTTAGTGTCCCCTCCCTCCCTTAGTGACCCCCGTCTCCTCTCCTCCCACCGCCCTCCCTCTCCTCCCCGGTGGCAGCATCAGTCATCCTGTCAGTCTGAGCATAGACATGTATCCGTATCCTTCCATTGAGCTGCTGCGATACGTCAACGTCGCCGCCATATTGGATGTTCAAGACTGCGCTGTAAACTAATACAAGTAAATTTACTTATTTTCATAAAGCGCCTTTCTACAAAGAAAATACGTTTTACGTCTCATTTATTCATTCACACACGCACTAATATACTTGGGAAACAGTTATGGCCGAAACCGAACAGGAAGTCGGCCATTTTGAACATTTTGAATTAATCGTCGTCATTTTGGCGCAATTTATGCCATTCCTTCTGCAGTTAATACGGCCCGAACCGTAACGTGCACCCAGGTGTGTTATACATCAAAATGTGCGTCTCCATCTTACGACACCACGCATTACTTTTCTCTTTCAAAAGTGTTACTGTGGCGACGCTAGACGCCAAAAAGCGCGCCCCCCCCTTCATCTGATTGGTCCATATTTGATAGTTCCCCAAAAGTCACCAAATTTTGCACCAAGCCAGGCCTGGTGATAAATTTGATATTTCATGGTTTGCATTAATGGGCGTGGCCTAACGGCTCAACAGCGCCCCCTAGAAAACTTTTCTCTGCCATAACTTTTGAATGGGTTGTGATAAAGACATGTGGGTGGTGTCATCAGACTCGGTATTGAATCCTTGACTTAATTGGCCTGAATTAGCCCCGCCCCTTCTTCTGATTGGTTGTCCCTATTTTCTGTTGTAACTTTTGAATGGTTTGACATAAAGAGTCGTGGGTGGTGTCATCGAACTTAGTTTTGAGTCCTTCAGCTAGCTTCAACTAGCATTAAAATTTGGCTTAAGTTAGTTAATTAGCACTAATGAAAACAAAAACAAAACTAATTTGAGATATAATGTTGACCAAAATATGCCTTTTAATGATTTAACGTTATAACTTGTGCCAATTGTCGTATAGATCGGTCCATTTTGTATATTTATAATATATATAACGTTAATTGTATAAATTCGGTTTCAATTCCTCTTTGTTGACTGTTCTCGGTCAGGGCAGCGTTATTTACAAAATGTAAATAATAATCCTCCCATACATTTGCATTTCCTAAACCAGGGATCGGCAACCCGCGGCTCTAGAGCCGCGTGCGGCTCTTTAGCGCCACCCTAGTGGCTCCTGGAGCTTTTTCAAAAATGTTTGACCTTTTTTTCTCCTTCTTTTTTTTCCTTTTTTCTTCTTTTCTCTTTTTTTCTTCCTTTTTCCTTTCCTTTTTAATCTCAACATTTCGACTTTTTTCTTGAAATTTTGACTTTTTTCTCGACATTTCAACTTTTTTCTCAAGATTTTACTTCAACATAAATCTTGACATTTTGACTTTTTTCTTGAAATTTCGACTTTTTTCTCGACATTTCGACTTTTTTCTCGAAGTGCATAATGAAAAAATAATCTTCCCCCAGTTCTAACTAATATAGAAACATGCAGCATGTGTTTCTTCATTCTAAGGCTTAAACAAAACATTTTTTGCGGCTCCAGACATATTTGTTTTTTGCGTGTTTGGTCCAATATGGCTCTTTCTAAATGTTCTATCCTAAACAGTTACAGTCAACACATTTGTGATGACGTCAGCTCCGATATGTCAGAAAGATTGCAGGGTGAACTCTGGGAGAACAGGTGAGATCACGGTGAGATCACGCTCACCAGCCGACTGTTCTGTCGACACGATGATCCGGGAGAAAACACGACCAGTATGAGCAGCTTGCAGCGCGTCGGCCGCCGGGACGCCGGCGTTGGATTTGTGGCATCATGTGTTTCCATATGGAAAGAGATTTGTTTCCATTATCATAAAATGAGGACTTGATTTGCTTTTGAAACTGAGGGACGAACCCTCAAATACACGAGTACGTGTGGGCAAAGTTCCTCTGGGGGGGGGGGCGTTTATGATGCTTTAGTATCACACAATTCAATTATATTCTTTATTATTTAATGTACAACCCCCTAACAAACAATTGGAACAATATGCTAAATACCATAAAAGCCCATTTACTTTGACTTTTATGTCTCTGCAGGCTGAATGAAGCCAAATGATTTCATGTTTTCTCTCACCAGCTTCACACATTCAGTCACCGTCCTCTCTCACATCACTTAAAAGATAATCTCACATTTAGGACACCAGGCGACGAGGCCTTTTAGCTTTTTTTGTGCCATTCTTCTTACAAACACATCTGTTCAACAGTAAAGTATTCACACGTTGTGTTTCAGGGACAATCCAGTTGTTGCATCCTTGGGAAAAACGTTGTTTTGACAGGTTATTATTTCCCTGAAAATCTCAATATACTTTTGCGTATTAATGCTGCCACTACGGGAGCGTTGACGTCTCTTGCTACGGGAACCGACTCCATCACAGAGCCGGACTTTTGAACTCATCTTTATATTCTTATATACTTTCTCCTAAAAAAAGGGGGTGTAACCTCGATTCACACCGTTTCCACTACGTGGTTCCTGGTGTGTATGATTGTCGCTCCGTGTTGTCTAAGGTTTCCCAGAGCGACCCGTTACCCCAAGTGATTACGCTCAGTACTGGAGTTGAGGGGGGATGAGGGGGGATGGCATCCCCCCCTGAAATAAAAACGGTCCAAATCATCCCCCCCTGAAATAAAAACGGTCCAAATCATCCCCCTGTAAAACTGTCATGCCTCCTTTCCATCCCTTATGTCATTTCATCAATGAATGTGGTTTTACTGCTATTTCAACATTTAGAGACATCACCAGAAAAATAACTTATTGGACAATTTTCACCTGTTTCAAGTAAATTTTCATTTGAAATAAGTAGAAAAATCGGCCAGTGGAACAAGATTTATTTTCTTATTACAAGCAAAAAAATCTTGTTCCACTGGCAGATTTTTCTACTTATTTTAAGTGAAAATCTACTTGAAACAGGTGAAAATTGTTGTTTTTTCCAGTGATGAGTCTTGTTTTAAGTGTAATGAGATTTTTTTGACTAAAAATGAGACATTTTAAATAGAAATAAGACAAATATTCTTCTATTCTAAGATTTTGAGTTTTTGCAGTGTAGTTAAGTTCTGTGACTCGTAACCTTGCCATACCTTCGCCAATCAGCCATGGATGTCCTCGTATTTATGACTTATATAGCATTTGCATTTTTATGTGCTATATATTGTGTTTAAATATTAATTTTCAAAGTGCATTAGTCATTCTAACTCGCCTAACTTTTACTAAAATGAGACATTTTAACTAGAAATAAGACGAATATTCTTGTTAAGATTGTGAGTTTTTGCAGTGATCCATGTTACTTATCCTGTGAAGGACAGAGTCATATTGATAAGTTCAGAAAAGTGTTTTTTATTGTTGTGTTTTGATGTATTTGATGTAAGTCCAGTGGATATTTAAAGCTTACAGAAGGCTGCATTTAACTGCTGCTATGTCATTCCTGCAATATTTCTGCAGCTGTTTTGGTCACTGCTATTATTTGTAATATATTATATTATTTGTAATCAGCACAAATTATCTGTCCCCATATGATCAAATCCACCACCCACCTGATTTATTTTTACAACTCGAGTACTGGTCACGGTACTTATTGATTGATCCGATTGGAGATTAGGGTTGCATCTTTCCACTTTACACAATGATATTAGGAACTAGAAAAGCAGAAATGTTCCGATTACTTTCCATCTTTTTTGAGCTTTTAATGATTTTATCAGGATTTTTCAACAAAGTGGAGATCTCCTATCCATCTCTGCACTTCAACACTCCATCTTTCATAAATACTTCTTTTTAGCAAGTCATTACAATCACCTGTTGACTTTGCTTGTTGGAAATATCACGACTTTCTGCTTACTAACGCATAATTGACAAAAAAACAAAAAAAAATACAACAAATTATATGAAACATCTTACATTTATTCTGTCTACAAAGATCTGAAATCAAAGTACATGGCAAAAGTAAATCTTTCCACCCCCAAACTTTCTGATTTGGAGCTGTGTCATGCACTTCAGAAAGTGCTGTGACTTTGACAAAGCAGGGGAATCAAAGCGCATCATTAATGTGGATTCAACGAGCGGAGGAATCTTTACGGGGAGGAGATGAGCCGGAGCCTCAGACCCAGGAGTAAATCTGACACATAAAACCTCACGGTTGTGATGGCTTCATAGAAGTAACACTCTCAGGGGGGGAGGTGCCAAATGACCAGGATTTGCCAAATTTCCTACTAAATGACTAAATTTTATAACATTACTTTAATAACCAGCACATTCCACTGCACAGAACCTTCTCACTGCGTGAAATCTGGTCCTAAATTCTATGATATCACACTTTACCCCGTTGTTATTGACACCTTTTGTAAATTATAAGACTACAAAGAGAGAAATAGAGAGATAATCACTCTCTTTGACTATTTAATACCATAACATTACCCATTGAGTGCTGGCTGACTTTTTTCCGTTCTTTTAAAACACGTGGGGGTTTTGGCGCTCACGCGGGGGTTGTATCCTAAGCAGCTGCACCTTCTCGCAGCAAACACTGGAGCGCCCTCGCTCAAGACACTGGCTACGTTTACATGCAGTCAAAATTCGGGTTATGGTCAATATTCCGGTTACTGAAACATTCAGAATAATCTGTTTACCGTATTTTCCGCACTATAAAACACCAAAAAGCCTTTAATTTTCTCAAAAACCAACAGTGCGCCTTATATATGATCATTACGGTAATTTCTGTTACTGTAGTCAGAGGGATTGTGGGTAATGTAGTCAGGGGGATTGTGGGTAATGTAGTCAGGGGGATTGTGGGTAATGTAGTTGGTGTCGCCAAAGTAACAACGCTAAAAACGTCAGGAATCGTCACAGACGTTCAAGACAACAGCAGCGACGCTGACTCACATAATGGAGACTTTGACGAGACGGAGCAAAGCTGGTTTTTATTTTGTTAATAAAGTTTGACATACGGTACTTTTATTCTTGTTTTTTTTTTGCATTTGCTGTAGGATTTTGTAGCATTTCCTGTAGCAGCTCCATCAGGGAGATACGTAACTCAACCCCAGCCACTATAGTCGGTATTTTACCAGATATTTAGTGCTTAGCCTTATAATGCGGTGCGCCTTATATATGGAAAACGTTTTTAAATACGTCATTCATTGAAGGTCCGCCTTATAATGCGGAAAATATGGTACATGCGTGAGCAAACAGGGTTATCCCTATTTACATGGTGATTAATCATTTGGGATATCTGGATCAAACCAGCGACGCACGGAGAACGTGATGACACAATTCCCGTCATTTCCGCTTCTTCTTCCTGTATCCAAATTCAAAACAACAACAAGAAGCAGTACAGAGGATCATCGGACCCGCTGGTACCGCTTTGTTTCTCGGCCCCCACAGTTCTCCTTTTTCAGCGTCTTCCAGCGAGCTTGATCTGGTCTGGCGTTCATACAAATGCTGCTTCGCGCAACGTTTCGCTCACATTATTGTAAATCTTCTACCCCGGTACTTTCTACCGTCTACAAATGCAGAAATGTTCATATCCTTCATTACATTTATGAAGTGATTAGTCTCCTCCTGGTCTTGTTTCTCTGTGTTTATAAGAACTTCCTGGACTCAAAAGACCAGGATTCCTTGCGAAAGGAACATGCGCAGGAAACAAATTCATGTTCCTTTTGATCGGGAAATCCCGTTAGGTGTTTACATGACCAAATATTCAGGTTTTAAAAGGAGTAACCCAGGGGTCATTTTCGGGTTTTTAAAAACCGGAAAATATGAGAAAATTCCGGTTATTCAAAGGGGTTATTGGTGTTTACATGGCCGTGCGCAACCGCGCTAATATTCCGGCTAGAAAAAGGTTAATGGCTGCACGTAAACGCAGTCATTCACCACGATGAATACTCTGTTAAGACGAGACAAACTGCAACACAGATAAGAAACAGAGCAGCCACAACGAGGACGTCTGCACCTCCGGCACAAAGTGGACAAATCTCTCCACGTTTACCATAATACGATGATGATGTGTCTGCAGTCTGACACCAAACAAGTAGAAACATAAATAAATAAATATATAACAGGGTCACTTGTGAAAGTAGACTCACCTATTTCCACTGGGTCTGCAAAAGAAAAAGAGAGAAAGTCACGCTATGTCAATAAATTGACACAAGGATTTAGCTCTGAAGTATTGACCATGGGGAGAAATGTGCCGGTCTCTGTGGACCCCCCAACCCGTCCCCCGTCCCCCTCCCCGTAAACTCAGCTTGACCTGAAGTGAGCAATCCACCTGAGTGAGTTCTGGATGAACCTTGGCAGCTCTCCCCCCAGCAGGGATTAGCTGCACAACCTGCTCCCAGTGAAAGGAGCTTTTAATGAAAACCAAAAGACCCTAATAGTTTTTGTTCCACCTTATTTGGAAACTTGCGCTGAATAAAAGAGGAAGTATGAAACAAGGAGACAACTCAGCCGGGGCAAAGACTGGTGGGAGTCAGAGCTGCTTGGCAGCATTTCTGCTTTTCCTTTCCTTTGTTATTAAAACCTAGAGGAATGAAAGCGTGTAAAAGTACTGTTTGACCTGGAAGAACAGCAAAGGAGGTTATTCACTCACCGATTTCGTCGGGGTCCATGAGGAAGTGTCCGTACACCGTCTTGGTGACGGTGCCCAGGGCGTTGCTGGCCTCCAGGGTGTAGTTGCCGTTGTTGATGTGCGTGGGGTTCTGGAAGGTCAGGCAGCCCTCCAGGTAGTCCTGGTAGAAGTCCATGTCGGTGCGGATGTAGTCGTTATGCTGGATCTCCTTCTGCTTGTAGAACCAGCGCAGCTTGGGGTGGGGGTAGCCGCGCACCGTGAACTCGATGCAGGTGTCGAGGCGTTGCTCCGGCTCCACCAGCCTCAGGATGACCGGAGGAACTGCGGGGAGAAGGGAGGACGGTTTTAGGCCACGTTTACACATAGTAACGTATTTACAGAAACGGATATTTCCCCCTCTACGTTTTGAAAAACACCATAATTTACACAAACACGCATAAATAGCTGTTAAGGTGCTATGAGCAGCCAAACCTACAGGGGGCAGTGTAACGAGAAGATAAAGTCATGCTAGCCAATCAGAATCCTGGAAAAAAACGTCAACAAATGACACGAGTAACTTCCAGTTACTTCCAAGATGAACGAGAGTTTTTCGTCTGGAGTGACAGAGAAGTGGAGTTACTTTTAAGTGTGACGTTAGAATATAATCAGAGTCAGAATCAGGTTTATTATTGGCAGTTTAGAAAACTGTTTTTGATTTTGGATACACCTGCGGCGACACAATGGTATTATGTGCCTATTTTTCCAAAGGGTAACCCTGGGATAGGGGGGGGAGAAAAAACACATCTTCACACTGAGTATAATACGCAGTGTCAAGGTGCAAAAAACACCTTGGCACACAAAGCAACAAACATCATCACAAGACTTGCATGTGGGTGTTTGGGGGTGGGGGGTTGGAGTGTGGGGGGGGGGTCCCGGCACAGCACATCCAAGTGATCGCCGCGGCTTCGTGGCGCTCGAAACCCGGAGACTGCGTTGGGGGGGCTGATAAGAGGGGGGGCGGGGAAGGCGTTGAGCTGAGGGAGGTGTGGTTATCAGCAAGTGTGTGTGAGCGGTAAGTCCGTGAACTTCGCTCAGAGCTGCTCCTCATCCAATGACCTTGATGTTATCAGACGGCTCGGTACAGTTCTGAAACAGGTCCACAGATGTTTGTGGGAGAGGGGAGGGTTAGTGGGGGCAGAGTCCCTTGTTTACATTCCACCAGGGAGATTGTGACCAGAGTGAACGGCCAAACCGCTCTGTCAAGGCCAGATTATAGAATCAACAATTATATTGCAAAGAACAGACAGACTCAGTAATTTTCCGTCTGCCTTTAGTCCCTGGTTCATCAATGGCGACTCCAAACAGACGAATTTGTGATCAATTCCCGCCAAGCCGAGCTTCCAACTTCTCCAAGGTCTTATCCATCTTACCAATGAGCTCAAAGACCGCCGCCAGCCTGCGATTCTGTTCAAGAATCGCATCCAGCATGCGGTTTTGCTCTCCCAATGTTAAAGTCTGAGTGTTGGTCGCCGTGCTTATCCCCTCAGCTACGTCGGGTAGCTCAGAAAGGGCCAGAACAGTTTTCGACGACTTACGCGTTTGTCGATATACGAGGAATCCCCCCACTCCAATTAGAAGAAATCCTGCTATCATAAATCCTTATCCTTATCATTATGAAAGCATCTTCAACGTCCTCGACAGACAGATCGCCAAACACAACGGTTTCCAATGTTTCCAGAAATCCATTGTGTATCCAGCAAAAAATGTCCCATCGGGGCAGGAGGGCTCCCTTACCCCCTGACTTCTCGCTGCAAAAATTTGGTCAATTGTGCTGAGAGACCAGTTAATCAATTCCATGATTGTAGAGTTTCGGAGGAGTGAAAAGGAGAGACTCTGAAGACGAGACAGGACAAAAGCAGTAGCAGGGCAGATAGATAAGGGAGAGGAGCAGAAAAAGCGTCCGCCTTCGCCGAGAGCCGGGAGAAGAAGAAGTAAACAAGTAAAATGCAAGAAGATATTGACGGTGGCCAAACAAATTGAAACACAGGTCGCACTCATGACGCTGGTGACGTTTCTGTCGCATAATGTGACATTCTGAAACCTAAATGTCCTTAAATTTTCAGAAATGATGGTTTTTGGTGACTTTGAGCTTCGTTTTCGTGTAAACGAACGGCCAAATCGCATGAAAACACCACCGTTTTTGCTACGTGTAAACGGGGCCTGAGACTCACTGACCGTGAACCCAGAGCTGTTTTGTATATTTCAAACAAGTCTTAAGTCATATGGGAATGCAAAGACCTTTATGTGTCAAGAAAGACTCACAACCCTTGGGCTGCTGAAGACCTTAGATAAAAAAAATAAATAAATACAACTTTTTAAAAAATGCTGCTGCAGACTGAACCCAGGCTGGATCTGGGAAAGATGACATTTAGGACACAGGCTTCTTGCTTGGAGTGATGATGCCTTTCATTGTGTTGCATACCTCACTGCAGCGGCGGTGCATGGCAGAGCAGAGAAGAGTGCAAACGCATGCTGTAATAAGAGTGGCCTGAAATAGATGGAGGAGTTGCCTCAGCATCAACAAGCGCAGCTTCTTTCCTCTGACAAGCAGCCACATACCTCCGAATCCACAGCAACACCAAGCTGAGAGGCAATTTATCACTTTAATACCATCAGATAAACCTCATAAACAATTCATCCACTCATTTGTCTCCGCAATGAGTCAATCTCGCCATTTCATCATCAAAAGGAAATATTTGGCAGTTGGCGTTAGCTGGCACTCTCTGTGTGTGTCTGTTCTGCATTCCAGCTGGTGGATCTCAAGGCTTTCAAATGCAGAATTAAATAAATAACACAGCGCACTGTGGATCTAACACATGGTCTACTACCCATTGGACATGTCCACGAGACCTGCGTTGGACGACATTCAGGATGTATGTTGACGGGACCCCCGAGCGCCGCCGCTCGCTGCTCTCAGCGCCAGGTAATCTCTGGATGTCTGAACCCATCGCTCTTCTCTTCTCCCAGTGAGACACAGCCGCCCCTTCAAAGTCACACTTCAGCTGCTTGTATCTGGAATCCTATTCCTGGCACGGATCTACATATCAGTCTCACGCTCGTTTTCATTCTCTCTCCACAACCCCGAGATATTCCAGTTGGCTCCTCCTTCCTAGATACAGGGGGAGCTGCATCCACCGACCAGTTCTCAACTATCTCCTAAATCAGGGCTATTCAATTGGCGGCCCGCGGGCCACATGCGGCCCGCCAGGAGCTTTTATGTGGCCCCTGGTCATATTTCGAAAAAGGGGGTGTTTGTTGAAATTTTTTTTTTTTTTTTTTTTTTTATATATATAAAAAAATATTATTTTTTATAACTGGCTACTATGGACTAAAATGGTTGTGCTCAATGCTTAATATAATATTCAAATAAGGAAATCTTGGTGGAAAGTGGTCCTTTGTCATTATGGCGTGTTTCATTAAAAGTAGGTTCATTAAGTTTGCTCAATGCATGGTTTCAAAATGAACTTGCATTCAAAATAATATTTCTTTATCTGAATATTATATTAAACATTCACAATTACTAAATCTGGAGACAATTAATACATAATTCATATGTAAACTAGATATATTCAAATGTATAATACAAATGTATTATATTTACATAAGTCTTCGTCTTTGAGTGCAAAATACATTTTGAAAACCCCCACATTTTCAAATTGTGCGGCCCTCTCCATACAGTCCTTTTGCAGATGTGGCCCCCGGCCCAATCTAGTTGAATACCCCTGTCCTAAATGAAGCCACAGAACCACATCATCCACAGAGGAAGTGGAGCATTTTTAAAAAGTGCTTGTAGAGGAACTAATTGGATGTGCCTTTAAAATGTGACATGATGTGAAATAGAAGAGGATCTGAAATCGATTTTCCGATTCTAAATCGATTCTCATATTAATTCCTAAAGATCGATTTGTTTTCATCATTACATTACAACTTGGTATTTTTTTGTTTATGCCCAAAAAAGTAATGCTTTGTTGGACACAAGAATAACTGGTGCCATGTTTTTTGTCTTTAAATATGTTTAAAGGTATGAAAACATCAAGGTTTTCAGTTATAATTTCATAAATTGTCTATGTTTCATTACTTTATATACTGTCTTGGGGTTACATTTGCAAAAAAAAAAAAAAAATTCTCAAAAATGAAAGAGGACCTATTATGAAAAACATGTTTTTTCTTGCTTTAACATATATAAAGTGGTCTCGCCTCAGCCTGGCAACTCAGAGAAGGAGGAAAGCAACCAAATTCTGCAGTGTCTGTACAGCCGCCCGGATGAGCCATCCAGTGTGATGTGGATCTACGAGCACTTCAGAATCTGCTCCCGTCCTTACGTAACGACAGGAGCGATTTCCATAGGTCGGCCTCTGCTGCTGAAACCACGCCCACAACTAACTCCGCCGCCGGAGCTTCCTGCCATTGTTCAGCAGTGGTGACTGTTTCAACAACGAGGGGACAGTAGAAATTAGGTTTTGCATCGACACTTACCCTCATAAAAGGATCAGTAGCAACAGTACGGACCCGGCAACTGCACACGAGTCAGCGGTAAGTGACGTAAATTATTTTTGTTTACAAGTATGATCTTTGCATGGGCTAAGTATTTAGCTTAGCTCCGGTGTTACTCCGTGTTACGGAGCTCTATTAGTACCGTAATACATTTATTTCTGTTTATGGTTTCAGATCTTCCAAGCACCTGAAGCTTCAACGACACCTTCAGAAGACGCACGGTCCTTCCTTGAGCCAGCAATAGTGCATACATGTTATTTATATACAACTTATGTTATTTTTTTTAACAATAAAGTTGCATTTGTGAAAATTCAGTGTTGTGATTTCTTTAGTTAACATGATTCATTTGTCTTGTAACATAAGAAATGAAATGATGAGGAATCGGAGTAAAGAACTGTGGTGTACCTGTTTAGAATTAAATTCAATCTTCCTGTGTGAAGACGAGGTGGCTAAAGGCTGATTTATGGTTCCGCGTTTCACCAACGCAGAGCCTACGGCGTAGGGTACGCAGCGATTTAACGCAGAACCGTAATTCAGGCTTTAAGATCCGTTTATACCTTGTCATAAATGCATGCGAGCGTCCGACTACCGCATCGAGCTGCGTGACATCAGACGCTCTCTGTCCACACTGAAACCATTAAACTCGCGGCCAGTTAGGACAGTCAATACAAAATAAAGCAATGGAATTGATTTTGTCACTGAAGTTCGATCGCATGGAACACGCTTTGTGTACGGAGCCGCTGCTCTTCTGCCCGGAGAGGCTTTGTTCCCTCCCTTGCTACACGTAATTCAGGCAGCCAATCAGCACAGAGCCTCATTATCATAGCCCCGCCCCCTCATAATCCCTCATAGAGAAGGAGGTTAGAAGCGGTAAAAATAGAGACAGGGCCCACAGGCTGAATTTCTGATTAATGTAGAAAAAACAAGCTTTTGATTGTTTTTAAGACATTCAAGGCCTGTTTAAAATATACATTAAATGCCATAATAGGTCCCCTTTAAAAACCGAAATAGTACGAAAATGGAAAAAATTAAAACGGAATGTGGGAAAAAATAAAACTGATTTCATCCGTCTCTGTTTCCTCCCTGGATCTGTTTGGTAATTCTGCCCCACGATGTTTCTGAAAGCAGTTCTATCAGCATTCTGGGAGCTGATTGGTCCTTACAGCATCATTAGCTGCAATACTTGCTGTTGAATCTCAATATAATACCCGTATTAATATGTTGCATAACTACACAGTCATATAATTCATGCAACAGCTCAAAAAACAGTTTTAATAACACTAACCAATATCAATATCGGAATCGAATCGGATCGAATCAAATCTTGAGAATCGATTCTGAATCTTACGAATCGGAATCGAATCGAATCTTGACATTTGAATGGATCCCCAGCCCTCATCAGAAATCAGAAATACAAGAGGACTTGTCCACGATGGGGCATAAACGATGTTCTAGTGCCAGATTTCCTGGGTTATGCGGTGTGAGCGGTCCGCTGCAGTTCTCTGTGCTTGTGAGCGCTACGTGTCATCACTCAGAGCCGTCCACACATCCACGCCGCCCCCACACCTCGCAGTGTTGGAAATAGAAAAGGAGCCATACTAGTTACACAACGAGTATTTCACTTCCTTTTCATGTGAGCACTATGAACGCCTTCCAGAGAAGATAGTCAATATTTCCGTAGTACTTGTGCCTCTTGGTATCAGCGGGCTATCGCCCTGCCCTCCCTCCGCAGGCTCTGTTTAAACATCCAGGACAGATTTCACCATCTCTCAGCTGCAAATGAAATACGGATAAATACGTGTTTTACACACGTGATGTAAATTATGATGTTGAGAATTGACTCTGGAATGGCGCAGCACTATCGCTAGTCTTCTTTTTCATTTTGCATATTCGTTAGATCATTCAAGAGAACCTTTTTCTATTAAAACACTTTATTTTTTCCCCCCAAACTTTCGACACTGAAAATGTTGGACTTATGGGATTTTTTGCAAGCAAATCTGGAACTTTGTACCATCTGTTATACGTAACCATGCCAACCAGAACCACGAGGGAGGAGCTAATTGAGCTTGTCAAAGCTCAAGCAACAAAAAGGAATAAGGCCTTAAATTGACAAGTTTAAGGGGATATTTTTAAATTACATCAACAGACATGAATTAAGAATATTAAACTGTATTTTCCATTGCTAGTGGTTGTGATGGGAGGTTTTTTCTTATGTGCCTGTGTATCATGTGTTGTGATGTTATCTTTTTGCTCTTCTTAAAAGAAAATGTACTCTGCGTTTATGTCCTACAGCTCAAATATTTTCTTCAATAAAATATATTTGACAAAAAAGATAACATTAAACTCTTCCATCCCTTGATTGTTGAGGGGAATTTGAGATCACTGGTAACTTGCAGCACTGACAAGACAGTTGAAATATTCAAATAAACAAGAATAGGAGCATAAATGGAGAGAAGACAAAGCTGTAAAACAGAAGGAGTGATTCCAGATTGTATTTAACCCTTGACCGGTTACTGAGGACTGAATCCTCACCCGAGATATTGGGAGCCTGGTGAGCGTTCACCTGGTTTACCTGCCAGTGCTGCAGGTCGTTGCTAAGCTACAGACATAACATCCCAACGCATTTACATTCAATATCTGACATTCGAAGCCTGTTTCTGGCAATTTTCAATGTGCTACGACAAGTAACCACTTGCTTTTTACAGGTGTTTGGCAATTGCCCCCCCCCCCCCAAAAAACATTTTTTATTTTATTTTAACTTAACATAAAAAAAGAATATTTCCCCTTTATTTTATGGCTTAGACCAGTGTCTCCCAACCTGAGGTCCGGGCCCCCCCTGGGGGGGCGCGAAACTTTGTCTGCTTTGAGGATATGTAGTTGTAAAAATGATATTTGCGCATGTTAAATAAATGAAAAATCAATATTAACACACCTAATGGAATACTATAATCCAAGTCTGTATTGTCGAGACAGATGGTCACGTGAAGTTTCAGCTTCCTACCGCTTTGAACTTTTGTATAAAAACCCTGTTGCAAAATCACTCTGGGTCAGCACACCAACCAACAGTCTGAGTAGGTCCTGCTCACCACCGGCTGAATAAAATCTTTCAATCCCACAGCGGATTCCTGAACTGGACTTTATATTATTCTTCAACAGTATAAACCCACGTAGTATTTTAAAATGACCAAAATATATTTTCTAAGTTATTTAGCAGGATAAAAACGTATTTACTTTTTTTTTTATAAAAACGTATTATTATTAATATTATCATTATTCAACATTTAATCATACTACTACTCCGACAGGTTGTTAAAGGAAAAATGTTTAAAAATGTTGCTCTTGTATTAAAAGAGACATTTTTCAGAAATGATTTTATGTCCTTGCAATTATTTTCTGTGTGTATTTTATACATTGGTGACACAAAAGGAAGGTGAGAAAAACAAAGTCATATTTATACAGGGTAAACCAAAGAGAAATGTATCACAAAATCATAATTAATGTAAATTTTTTCAATTAAAGATTTGTAAGAAATCACTTTACTCTTTTGGTGCTAGTACGTACGGGTCGGGGGGCCCGGCTGGTCTCAGACACAAGTAGGAGGAACAAGGAAAAAAGGTTGGGAACCACTGGCTTAGGCTATTTACACCCTGCTACCAATATCAATGTATGCTATTGTAGGTTAAATGCCCCATGTAATGGCTTCAAACCTACAAGCAGCTCAACAGTGATTGACAGGTATTCACACCACTTTTGATAAACTTCATTTAATCTCTTCAAAATATCTTACAATGACATAAGAGCAAAAATTGTTCATACAAAAGTGTGAGAGCAGACGTTTGCCTGGCTCTATTGTTTGACATGGTTCCAATTTCAGAGTGCTGCAAATGCGCATGGGGAAGTGAAAAAGCTCCTTCTGTTGCAGACACGTTGGTGCACATGTTGGTGCACATGCGCATGGGCAATGCATTTATTTTCAAATGTCAACAGGGTGTGAATAGCTCAGCTGGTGGGAGCTTGCTATTTGTACCCGGGTGAAAATAGTCACTCCGTTATATTATTCTATTCTGTTTAAGAATCCTTAAATTTGTTTAAAATGACTGACCGATCTGCAATCAAAGCAACTGTCAGCTCATGTTTTCACACCAAATGATGAAGAGTGAAGACATGAACAAACTATTTGCTGGCCTGTGGAAGCTGTCATGTAAAGAATGTACTCGCTGACAGCCACGAGTACAATGAAGTCATTCAAGCGATGTGAAGGCGAGGGCTTGTGTACGTGTGAACGGGTCGGTGTGGGGGCGTGAGCAGAGCTGTGATTTCGAGTGGAAGAAGAAAGAGAAAACGGGAGGAGGGGGCGGTGGAGTGAGGGTGTTTATAGAGCTGTGCAGCCCGAAAGTGAAGGAGAAAACTGAGAGGTGAAAAAAATATGATTCACTTGTTGATGGACGGTTGGGGGACAGATCCATTTGCCCTCGGCGTGGCTGTCATTCCCAGGCTCCTTCAATACAATACATGTAATTACAGCCGTATGTACTGGTCCAGTCCTAGACTATAGGGCCCTCCTGCCATCTTTAGAGATGACAGGCCTTGATAACTGCACTGCTTTGATCAGTATGAACTCCAAATACGAGGCTATTTGTGCAGCGTTATCTTCTGCTGGCACGGCTTGTGGTCTTCACATGAGATACTCCGGCAAACTACAGATAAGTCATCGTGGCTGGAGACGACGAAGGCTTAGCAGCATCACTGGATGATGGCACATGTTCTCTCTGAACTAAAGCATCTTGCTATTTAGATTTGAACCTGTTAAAAGGCAGCACAGGGAACAGTATTATAGAGGGTCTGCATTGACATTACTTTCCCACTGGACCAGCCCCCTTACTCACACTGAGTATAAGAAATGGCTGCAACTAGTGGAGAAGACGAGATAACAACCGATTATCGGCTTAAATTAAAGGCACTTGGACTTGACAGTGACCCGTAAAGTTACCCCAAGAACCAGTGGTCCATGGACATTAATATTTGGTACAGTTACCAAGAACCAGTGGTCCATGGACATTAATATTTGGTACAGTTACCAAGAACCAGTGGTCCATGGACATTAATATTTGGTACAGTTACCAAGAACCAGTGGTCCATGGACATTAATATTTGGTACAGTTACCAAGAACCAGTGGTCCATGGACATTAATATTTGGTACAGTTACCAAGAACCAGTGGTCCATGGACATTAATATTTGGTACAGTTACCAAGAACCAGTGGTCCATGGACATTAATATTTGGTACAGTTACCAAGAACCAGTGGTCCATGGACATTAATATTTGGTACAGTTACCAAGAACCAGTGGTCCATGGACATTAATATTTGGTACAGTTACCAAGAACCAGTGGTCCATGGACATTAATATTTGGTACAGTTACCAAGAACCAGTGGTCCATGGACATTAATATTTGGTACAGTTACCAAGAACCAGTGGTCCATGGACATTAATATTTGGTACAGTTACCAAGAACCAGTGGTCCATGGACATTAATATTTGGTACAGTTACCAAGAACCAGTGGTCCATGGACATTAATATTTGGTACAGTTACCAAGAACCAGTGGTCCATGGACATTAATATTTGGTACAGTTACCAAGAACCAGTGGTCCATGGACATTAATATTTGGTACAGTTACCAAGAACCAGTGGTCCATGGACATTAATATTTGGTACAGTTACCAAGAACCAGTGGTCCATGGACATTAATATTTGGTACAGTTACCAAGAACCAGTGGTCCATGGACATTAATATTTGGTACAGTTACCAAGAACCAGTGCTCCATGGACATTAATATTTGGTACAGTTACCAAGAACCAGTGGTCCATGGACATTAATATTTGGTACAGTTACCAAGAACCAGTGGTCCATGGACATTAATATTTGGCCACTAATCCAGTTTCCTGATATTTATATGTACTTAATTTCTACGCCGGGGAAATACACGAAGCAAAGCTTGAAGGATTACAAAAGTCTGGACGCTTGGTCCGACTTCAAGGCAGGATTTGTTGTAGAAATTAAAGTGATGAGGACACCGAACTTTATGATTGGACCGTTTAACGTTAGCTACCCAAAAATCCAACATTACCTGATACAAAATGGGAACCAGAAATCCATGTTTCTGTCCTGGAATCCAGTTGTTTCTGTGAATTGCAGCGATCCATTTGTCTCTCTTAAGCTTATTTTTCGGCAATCTGTAAAACGATAACTCCGATTTCTTGCTAAATCTATGAGTGCAGTCGATCGCACAACAGCTCTTTCCCATTTTAGATGTTTTCCAGTTGCTCAAACTGAAAGTTTAAGCTGCCACTCAGTCTTTCTGACACTCAGTTGGCATAACCCTCTGTGAAGTCGTATCTGTGACGTCATGCACATTCTCTCTATACTGGGTCACGTACTTACTAATTGCAAGGCATTATTCAGAGCAAATGCCTTGCTCAACCTGCCGGAGTGGAACCGCAGCTCCAGCGCTGCATTATTAATAGGAAGCTGCACTTCTTAAAGGCCTGAAGACGGAGAACGGGGTAAGTTATGTTAGTCAACACCGCTGCAGAGCCGCCATTGTTCCCGGCAGGAGCAGAACAATGGGGCTTGCAGCATTTGCATTGTGGTTAATTACAGTTTCACTAAAATAGCGAGCTCATCTTTGAATGTGGAGAATGTCACTTGACGGCTGGTAATTTTGCTGTCAATCAGATTACTCCCTAATCAGAGCCGCAGTTTAAGCTATTTTATGACATTTCCAGAGACAATAGGCTGCACAAGGGAGGAAATGTAATTACCATCAGAGCATGTGGTGAAAAATTAATAAGTTAATTTGCAGCACCAGCAGAGTGTCAACAGGAAAAGAAAAGGCCTGGAGATGAACATCCATTGAGTGTCCACATGGAGGAAGCCCTGAAGACTCGACGGTGGAAAAGCAATCCGTCATTCAAGCACGGGCCTTGACAAATCTCCCCTGTCCTGCACCGTGATGCATTGAAAACAGCTACTATAGATTGTGCTCTACAAAAAGAAGCTTGCTATAAAAGAGAAAAATGTCAGACACCTCTGATAAATATTAGCTTTGAATGCAAGCTGTTTCCAAATCTGCCCAGGGTCATTGGACTGGATATAGACTCATGTAAAAGCTGAATTATATACAGCGATTCATGGTCTGAATGTGAGAGGATTGTTCTGATAGTTACCACATCACTGTTTTATCACAGCTGAGGGTTACACGTTTCTCCCTCCATCTCTCTTTCTGTTCAGATCAAGGCTGAGCTTTCATGTGGGCTGCAGGGTATATTCTTGCTAATTGGCTACATCAATTTCACTTGGTTTGTAGCTGTGCAACACCTCATTGCATTCTAAATGTACCTGCATAATTTGGCTGCTCAGCTTGATAAAGGAGATTTTTCTTCCTGTTCTAAATTATTCTCTAAGACCGTCTGTGTCATTAATACGTGATCAATTTCACTGTCAAACTTAAGCCCATCAACAGCCCTCCATAAAAGACATTTCACGCTTAAGAAAAACCACCGAGCGTCCGGTTATTCATTATGCAACCCAAAAGATTCGAAACAAGCCCTTTTTAGAGAGCAGTTTGTTGTTTTTGGCTCTTTGTTAGTTTGAGAAATGAAAAAAGAAACAAAGAGGTTGCAACAGTCGGTTACTTCTGTCTGGTGTTAACAGTTCAAAGTGGTCGGATATAAAGAGAATAAAAGAAAAGAAAACATTACAAGTCTGAGATATTATTTTTAATGCTTGATTTTTTTAACTGTGCAAACCTCTTGCAGGTTTTTACTAACTGATGGCCTCAGATGTGGATAAAGCACTTACTCCGCTGCAGGTAGAGAGATTTCATTCCAGGTGAATGGCTGCACCAGCAGGCTTCGCTGATTAACACCTCCACCAGCAGAGCAACGGGATTTCACATTTTAAGCAGTGAATCCAACACAGGTGAGTAAATATGGCTTAGTAACCAAAACCCACTGCTGAGACTCAACAATACTGATGTTTTTGGTAATGTAAGTGCTCATGTGTCTTATAGCCCGGCTGTTTGAGGCATTTTCTCTCTAACTGATCCTGTGATTTAATCCTGAACAAACGCGTCACATTTTTGCCGTACTGGCAGAATTTTCCAGGTTCACCGCTAGTGTCCACTCGGAGATATATCCTCACTGCTTTAAGGTGGATTGATAAAATGTTTTGTAATTTCATGGTCTGTAGAGGATGACCTCTGCGAAATTTGATTAACCCGCTTTCTGCATTTACAAGGAAAACTGTAATCTAACTGTTTTACGCCATGTTTCCCCCTTTCATTGGCTCCCAATATTAAAACGCAAGCACTGTTACGCGTCAGCCTACAAGACACCCCATGTTAGGAGCAAGTGCTCCTAGAGAGGCTACAGCACTCAACATGATCACATACCTGGAACAGTTCATTTAATGTGATAAGAGGCGGACAACGTTTGAACCGAACAAAGTGGAGCTCAGCTTGTGTCTAACACTGCGTTGGATAAGAGATTGGCTTTACAAGAGCTTGTAATATTGTCAGTGGAGTTTATTAGGGCCCGAGCACTGACAGTGCGAAGGCCCTATTGTATCTGTAGGAATTTTTTCTGTATTCTTTCTTCTGACGAAAGGAGGGCTTTTTTGCCCCTAAACGTGCCCAAAAAGTCACCAAATTTTGCATGCAAGCCCGGCCTAGCGAAAAATGTGATATTTAATGGTTTGCATTAATGGGCGTGGCCTAATGGCTCAATTTATGCCATTCCTTCGGCAGTTAATACGGCCCGAACCGTAAGGTCCACCCAGTGTTATACATCAAAATGTGCGTCTCCATCCTGCGACTACGCGCATTACTTTTCTCTTTCAAAAGCGTTACCGTGGCGACGATAGACGCCAAAAAGCGCACCCCCCCTTCATCTGATTGGTCCATATTTGATAGTTCCCCAAAAGTCACCAAATTTTGCATCCAAGCCAGGCCTGGCGATACATTTGATATTTAATGGTTTGCATTAATGGGCGTGGCCTAACGGCTCAACAGCGCCCCCTAGAAAACTTTTCTCTGCTATAACTTTTGAATGGTTTGACATAGGAAGTCATGGGTGGTGTCATTTCTGATATGCTTATGGGGGGCGGTGGCCGTAAGTGCGAGGGCCCGTTCATCGCTGCTTGCAGCTTTAATTCTTGTTAAAACTAAAGCTTCAGAGCATTTTTTTTTCTTTAAAATGTAAATTGTGGTTGGCGATTGCAGTCTGTGGTGGTTGGCTACTGTTTTGACTTAAGAATGACAGAAGACTTGCCATAAATGTTTTCATGTTAGCATCAAAGAGAGTTTGCATAATGTATTATTACTATTCCATAAAAAAATGTAAGCTCTGCCGCAGATATTTTTATAAGTGAGTTACATTTATATTTTTTGTGGTGGTGGTGGTTGAACTTAGCGGCAGCTGATCTGCTGCTAACATTATTGAGCTTTTGTCAACTAACTCTTCGAACTCTGCATGAATGCTTCTGGGCCGAGCCATGCTAGCATCACCTTTTAGTGGATCTTCTGGAGAGGAAGATCACCTGAGCCGTTGTAGAAAGGGCTAACAAAGGAAACACTAACGGTACTGATTCAGGTTCTGCAGGAAATGCGCGAGCGATTAACGACTCCTTTGACCTTCACAGCGACGCTGGCAGAGAGCATTTCTTCAGCTTCTTAAAAATCATTTGTGGGATAGTGAAACCTTTTGAGATTCCTTTTGTTCTCCTCCTCTGCCTCCTCCGATGGGTATCACGGTATCCTTTCATCAGCTGAACTCTGAGAATTCTGTTTTAGCATATTGTAGAAATCTGCAATCGGTGTTGTCTTCCATCCCTTCACAGGTGAAAATGGCTCAGGGTTGTCCAGCCAGTGGTCCATGGCGACAGGAACCAGGAGACCAGGTCCAAGTCAAGAACCTTCATCAGAAACACTGGAGATCTGTGAGGTGGAATCGTCCTTCCAGCTGCTTCCTGTAAGTTTTCCTGTGAAGATACTGTAGCTGAGCAAGCGACCCGAATCCTGGTCCTGAACCTCCTGTCCCTGTCCCTGCTCCTGCCTTTACCCCTACCCATACCCCTGCTACTGCTTCTCCATCTGCCCCTACCCCTGCTCCTCCCCATGCTCCTGTCCCTGCCCCTGCTCCTGCCCGTGCTCCTGCCGCATCCCTACCTCTGCTCCTGCTCCTGCCTCTAACCCTACCCCTGCCCCTACCCCTGCTGCTGCCCCTGCTACTGCCCCTGCTACTGCTCCTGACTCTAACCCTACCCATACCCCTGCCCCTCAGATCTGTGCAGATCTGTGAGGTGGAATCGTCCTTCCAGCTGCTTCCTGTAACCTTTACTGTGAAGATACTGTAGCTGAGCAAGCGACCCGGATCCACGCTACCTGCTGTAAGAAGGTCCTGAACCTCCTGTCCCTGTCCCTGCTCCTGCCTTTACCCCTACCATTACCCCTGCTACTGCTTCTGCATCTGCCCCTACCCCTGCTCCTGCCCTTGATACTGCCCCTGCTCCTGCCTCTACCCCTGCTCCTGTCCCTGCCCCTGCTCCTGCCCCTGCTACTGCTCCGGCATCTACCCCTACCCCTGCCCCTGCTCCTGCCCTTGCTACTGCCCCTGTCCCTGCCCCTGCCTCTACCTCTGCTCCTGTCCCTGCCCCTGCTCCTGCTCCGGCATCTACCCCTACCCCTGCTCCTGCCCTTGCTATTGCCCCTGCTCCTGCCCCTGCTCCTGCCTCTACTCCAACCCTGCTCCTGCCGCTACCCCTACCCCTGCCCTTGCTCCTGCCCTTGCTCCTGCCGCTACCCCTACCTCTGCTACTGCCCCTGCAACTGGTACTGCCCCTGCTACTGCTCCTGCCTCTACCCCTGCTCCTGCCCCTGCTCCTGCCCCTGCTCCTGCCTCTACTCCAACCCTGCTCCTGCCCTTGTTACTGCTCCTACTCCAACCCTGCTCCTGCCCCTGCTCCTGCTCCTACTCCAACCCTGCTCCTGCCCTTGCTACTGCCCCTGCCCCTGCTCCTGTCCTTGCCCCTGCTCCTGCCCCTGCTCCTGCCTCTACCCCTACCACCTGCTACTGCCCCTGCTACTGGTACTGCTCCTGCTACTGCTCCTGACTCTAACCCTACCCATACCCCTGCCCCTCCCCCTGCTCCTGTCCCTGCCCCTGTTCCTACCCCTGCTCCTACCCCTGTTCCTGCTCCTCCCCCTGCTACTGCTCCTGCCTCTAACCCTACCCCTGCTCCTACCCCTGCTACTGCTCCTGCCTCTACCCCTACCCCTGCTCCTGCCCCTGAAGTTTGGGTCTCAGTTTGAGGGGTAGTATTTGTGGGTTGACCGTAATGTCAGTATCGTTTGTGTTTATGATGTTCTGAGATTATGATTCTCCTGCCACTGACTCAGCTGATGCTACTGCTAATGCTACTGGGTTATGTGATACCAGTCATTTGTCCAGACGTCCCAGGAGTTAGACATCTCAGTCCAGTGGGAAATGAAGGCCCCTGTCAGTCACACAGATTACCAAGCAATAGCTGGTACCGGACGATGGTGTTTTGAGCTCGACAAATAGTTGTTACGTTCTGCTTTACCACATTTCTCTCAAGGTTCAGTTCCCCTCACCCCTTTGCCCCTAACTGGTGCAGAAAGCTGGGAGTGTTGGTGGCTTTTACTGTGGGGACTTGGAATGCAGTAAAGGATGCTGGCAGTTATTTTGCTGAAGTTTCTCATGCACTCCGGGCATGTAGTGTGTTCATTCCTAATTATTCTGGTTATGCTATTAGAGCTTGAAATGTCACTGCTCAGTCGAAAAACACTGTTTTTTTCACCATTGTTTACAATAAATCCCACGATTTACAGGGCTCCTGCGTTTTTCCACCGGCAGTGTCCATCCAGTTGTTTCAGCAGCAGCTTTTCCCTGTGGTGGAGTAAGTGATTCTTTGGAAGAAAATGAAAAAAAAGTATAAATTGTGGTGGAAAATTAAGCCTTGGCCACTTGGATTAAACCAAAACTACTGTGAGGACCATTTAGCCTTGTACAGCGTTTGCAGACTTTCTCCCTAAAAGATCAGCTCTGTTTATCTGAATCGTAAGGATGAATCATCATTTATGCCTTGAAATCCTTATGCTTCCCTTTGCCCTTTGTCATTTCTGCATCGAAACGCCTGATGCAAGTTCTGACCCATTTGCATGCAAACGCTTAATTAAATCTACTGAAATCTGGCTCTTCTCTGAAGTCGTATTCTTGGTAACTGAGATACACTCAGTTTCAATCCAGATATTATACCTTGTTGATAAGAACATATTAAAAGGCATTTCATAGGTTTTTCCACAACAAGCCAAAAATATCATGGCCATCAGTCTTGGCTGCACTTTGCCTTTCACTCCAATTAGCAAATGGCAGGATGCTAACACTAAGCTGCCAACAACAACAACAACAACTATGACACTGCTCCCCTCTCTTAATTGTGTCTGGATGGGCAAAAATGGGTTAATGCTTTTACGCTCTGTAAAAAAAAATGTGTTGTCAACATTTCAAGTCTCCCCATAACTGGATTGAGTCACAACGTGAAATATGATGTTGAGAAAAGATGCAGCTTCATTTAATCAGTTGTTTATCCTTTCTCTCTGGTCGACTGTGCATTTAAACGGCCAGTCAGAGAGAAGCAAAAGCATCCAAACAGGAATCTACATTTACAGGTGAGTTTGCTGCTTTTCACAAGTCGACAGGGCAATTTTGTTCCGTGCGTTAGAGATTTGTCCTTTAACACATAATAGGTTGCTTAAAAGCAAGATGCAATCCTGCTCCACAAAGACAAAAATATTATACTATACACAATCTTCACCTTAAAAGGCCGGAAAACCAACTGATTGGATTTGACAGAAGCTGTGGATTTGTTGGTGTGCTTGGGATCATCGCCCTGTTGCATGTGTTATCAGCCGAGCTGAAGGTGTGAGACAGACGGACTCACATTTGACTTATAAATACCGTATTTCTGGACTATAAGCCGCACCTGAATATAAGCCGCATCCGCTCTATTTAAAAAAAAAGATATACAAGCCGCAGATATTTATGTTGTTAGATTAGATATTTACTACATGTACAGAAGGATTTTGAACTGTAAATGATGTACATGTTTGTACCTAAATAGATCTCTGAATAGAAGTCTGAATTGAATTGAATTTCATAATTCTGAATGCAAAACACCGGATCCTGCAGCGTGGGAGTGAGAGGGGCAGGGTAACGGCCCGGTCAGGCGGGGGAGAGATTTGTCCGTCAAGACTCCATTTCCCTGGCCCTGCCCCTTCTCAACCTTTCCCTGACCCTGCACCCCAACCTGGGACTTGCTGATTGGGCCGGAGCTTCGGGAGCTGCGTGCTGGCCTGCGGTCCCCACCCCTGGTCATCCCGTTGCTGCTTCCACCTGCCTGCTGTGCTGTTGACGTCCCTGACCCCCAGTCTGGCCTTCGGCAGGAGGGTCCCCCCTTATGAACCTGGTCCTGCTCAAGGTTTCTTCCCTCCTAAAGGGGAGTTTTCTTGCCACTGTTTGGCTTAAGGTTTTTCTCCCACTATGGGAGTTTTTACCTGCCATTGTTTATGTAATAATTGCTCGGGGGTTCATGTTCTGGGTCTCTGGAAAGCGTCTAGAGACAACTTTTGTTGTATTAGAGGCTATATAAATAAAATTGAAAAGTCATATTTAATTAACTTTTCCTAGTAGTCCACATTTGAAGTCGATCAAAAACACACTTACGTGTTATGTAAGAGCTTTTGAACAATATCTGTTCTTTTCTTAGACAACTTTGATGAAAAGTGTTGATCCACATCAAACGTTGACTCGTGTTAACTCGTACTGAAATAAACTTCATCATCTGACATGCAAACTGACGCCTACAGACTCTGAGGTGTGGCTGTTCGCTTTCATGCAATCTCCACAGATATCCTGAAAAATAAAATTTCCAACTTACACTGTACGTTGAGCTGGATGGAGGAGTTGGTCATGCCCACCACGTTCTCAGCGATGCACGTCAGCTGGAAGTTGTTGTCCTCTCGGCTGATGTTGAAAAGAGTAAGGGTGATGGAGTGGATATTCGGCCAGTAAACATCCGACTGTGAAAAGAGGGAGAGAGACACACAAATAGGGAGAAGAGTGTTGTTTAGGTACATGACGGATCTCTACACCACATACTGTACTGCTGGGGTTTAAATTTTTAATTACTTAATTAAAACTAAGGTAAATTATTCATTCATTAAATTCCCTTTGAAGGAAATGGAATGTGGTCCAGCGGTGCAGGCTAGCTGTGGGAGCTAACGTCATTGATCAGCTTTTACTTAGGTTTAGGTTTACATTTACTCCATTACATTTACTTGAGTAAGTTTTGGGGAAATGTTGTACTTTTAGGAGTAGTTTTGACTCACTATACTTTTTACTTTTACTTGAGTAGATTTGTGAAGAAGAAACTGTTCCTCTTACTCTGCTACATTAGACTACGTTGAGCTGTTACTTTTCTTTAACCCTTTTATCCACGTACGCGTCAATCTCATGACATCACTGGGTGATTCTTTGGGAAAAATGTTTGTTTTTGCATGTTTTGTCACATTTACACAGACTCAAACACACACAGAGTTTCTATGAGTTCATGTTTGTTCTAGTTCTGCCTGGTTAAAAAAGAAAAGTACAAAGGCTTGACATTTTGTGCTTAATTTATTTTTTTATTCTGTTATTATTTTATTTATTATATTATTTATTAAAGTACTTGAATTTACTTTAAGATTATTTTAATTCAAGCTACTTTTTATTAATTCTAATTTATGTTATTATTTTATTGATTAAATTTGCCTGAAGATGATTATTTTGTACTTTTGTCTGTTTGAATGGTTGTGTTAAAAAAATAAATCAGACGTTACTCAAAAGTTACTCAGTACTTGAGTAGTTTTTTCACCCAGTACTTTTTTACTTTTACTCAAGTAATTATTTGGATGACTACTTTTTACTTCTACTTGAGTCATATTATTCTGAAGTAACAGTACTTTTACTTGAGTACAATTTCTGGCTCCTCTACTCACCTCTGCTCGCGCTACCGTCGGTCAAGACAGCAGGAAGCTTTTAAAGAGTGATAAAATGTATGTTTTTGGAGCAACTGATTTCAGCTTTTCACAGTTCTCTCTTCTGTACCTTCAGCCCCCCCCACCAACTCATCCTAATAAGAAATCTGTCTCTGCTGACACCTGAGACCTGACACCTGAGGCCGAGGTCACTGGAAAAAGGCACTAGAGGCACAAAGATGACAAAGAAAATTAAAGCTGCAAGCAGCGATGAACGAGCCCTCGCGCGTGCAATTTGCACCAATTAAGGTCACCATTCAAAAGTTATGGCAGAAAATCGGAACTATGAAATATCGACCAATCAGAAGAAGGGGCGTGATTAATTTGCACCAATGAAGGTCAAGTACTCAAAACCCAATCCGATGACACCACCCACGACTGTCTATGTCAAACCATTCAATAGTTATAGCAGAAAAAAGGGACAACCAATCAGAAGAAGGGGCGGAGCTAATTAAGGCCAATGAAGGTCAAGGACTCAAAACCCAGTCCCATTAATGCAAACCATTAAATATCAAATTTATCACCAGGCCTGGCTTGCGTGCAAAATTTGGTGACTTTTGGGGCACGTTTAGGGGGAAAAAAGGCCCTCATTTCGTCAGAAGAAAGAAAGAAGAATAAAAAAATAAAAAAAACTCCTAAAGGTACAATAGGGCCTTCGCACTGTAAGTGCTCGGGCCCTAATAACACAGCAATTTCAGAGGCTGCTGTTCTTTTCTTGGCGTTTATCTCCGTCTCTTGTTGGAGCAACAATCCTGCCTCCCGTGCCAGCGAGCCAGATTAATGATTTAGCCTCCTCATTGTGGGTTTAACCAAAGCTTCTCAGTCACACAAAAGTGGCTTATTTTGATCAAGGGGAGATTATGGCAGCGACCCACAGAGCTCGTATAAGGAGTTTACCTGCAGTCGCCGCTGTGGCATCAACCAGTAGTTTGTCAACTACCATGAAACACACAGGTTGTTATAGTTAGAGAAATAACAGGAATAATCGTTCAGTTGCGGCTACAAGCACCAAAATTGGCAAACATACTCCTTAGGGGTTGCTCTTTTGATAAAACCATTGTGCCAAAAAAAAAAAAAAGATGGCAGCCTTTTTTTCAAGATGGCCGCCATCGAATATACAGTAATATTGCATTTCGCAATAAAATCCAATAGAGTTGTCCTATTGGAATGATCTTGGTGTCAAATCATAACCTTTTCACTATGTAGAATCTAAATTTGGACCCATGGACTTACACTTTGGCTTCCTTGTAACATAAATCAGTCCCAGAATCCTAATATTCTGCAAAATTTGAGTTTTTTTTGTTATGTTTGACACTGGTAAAATGGATGGCAGTGTATACTTTAGTATTGTTAGAGGTTTTGTGTGTGGTTTTTTTGGCACAATGGTTTTATCAAAAGAGCAACCCCTAAGGAGTATGTGTGCCAATTCTGGTGCTTGTAGCCGCAACTGAACGATTCACCTGTTTTCTGCCTGTTATTTCTCTAACTATTATGGAGCAGAAGCTTGTTCTTAATAACCAGAAAGTGTGGCTTTAAAATCACACATTTATTCTCCTCAAAACAAGTTGCAACTTACAAAAAACGGGAGAAAACCGATCTTTTTCCGACATCTTCAGCAGTCAGTTAGAGTCTAAAGCTAACGGTTAACACACGTTAGACCATTTCCTGTAGACTTCAAAATAAAAGCATTTCCATTTGAAACCGGAAATTGGGTATTTTCAGTACAGTCCATTTAACGTTTATGTTCATGTTCACTTTACTGTAAATAGCTGTAAATAAACTGTAAATACTAAATGTAAATAAACTGTAAATAATGTAAATAGTGCATCTTACACATTTTAACTTTTAACAGCATTTTAACATTTAACAGCTTTAAGTTCACTGTTCACTAATACTACCTTATATATGGTATTGTGTAGGACTTTGGGGCTTAACGTATAAGACAACAGTAAATGCTATAGTTCTCTTACAAAAACCAGCCATACGTTTTATTAATAGGGTGGGATATTATGAACATACAAATCCATTGTTTATAAAATCCCATGTTATGAAATTTTATGATTTGGTTTATTATAAAATAATGCAAATAATGTATAAAGTTAGATTAAAGTCACTCCCTGTCTGTGTACAACGGTTTCTCTCAATACATGAGTCAAAATATAATTTGCTTGATGTTTGTAAATTTGTTGTACAAAAAGCTAGAAAAGAGACTAAAAGGAGACGTTTATTTATCTGTTGTGGGAGTTAAATTATGGAATGACGCTAACCCAGATTTATAAATGTGCAGCTCATTTTCAGTTTACAAAAAAAAAGATTTGTAGAGCAATCTTTGAAAGCTACAAAGGTTAATATTTATTTATTTTTTGTTTGCTGCTGTTCTCTGATTATATATATATATATATATATATATATATATATATATATATATATATATATATATATATATATATATATATATATATATCTTTACTATTATATAATAATAATTCATTTTATTTAGAGGCGCCTTTCATGTCACCCAAGGTCACCTTACAGGATTAAAAACAAGAAATACAATTAAAATACATTTTATAAGTTAAAAATACAACAAAAAAAATAAAAAATAAATAAATTAAAAAAAAATGTATATATGTAAACCTTATTGGTCCTTCTTTTCTGTTTTTTCTGGTTTAGTTTTGCTATTGTTTCTTTGTTTGTATGTAGGACAGGCATTAATATCAGCACTTTGCTTCAGCCTGTGCCTTTTCAGTCACTATTTTTCGATAATGTTTGTGTTCAATGTTTGTAGAGTGATGTGACTGAATAAAGAATTTCAATCAATCAATCAAAAAGGAAGAAGAAAACCCCCCATTTGTTTAGTATGATGTGCTGTAACACATTTCACATCAACATAAATGCTTATTTCTTCTTTTACAAGCGTTAGTGGGACCAGTCAGCTCATATCAGTTAGCTCATATAGATGCTTTTAGACTTGATTAAAAATGGGCTTAAATTAATCTGAAACTTGTTACAGCAGCGAGTCTTAAACCTGTAATGATGCATGCTCATTAATACCTTGACTTCTGACCAAAACATTTAACATTTAATTACAGTAATTATGTTCTGGGCTCCGAGCACTTGAAGCTCCGCGGTTCGTCTGAATGGATCTGCTGCCACTTCAACGCTACTTTCATTCCAGATTGTGTTGGGAAAAAGCTCGCCAATCATCATCATCATCATCATCATCATCATCATCATCATCACTGGAGGAGTTTAACAAAGACCAGCGCAGCAGCTGCTTATATACGCCACAAAAAAAGTTAATAAAAGCCAAGATTATACATTATTGAAAAGGAAGCACAATATGACCCAGTGGATTCAAATTTCCACATCCTCCAGCTTATTCGTGTTATTAATGATAATAGACGTGCTCTGGGCGTCTGAAGCCTCTAAAAGCTGAAAATCTTCAGACGTGGCAACCCAGTCGCTCTTTGGGCCATTGAAGCGTAATCTGAGTTTGTGATGTCACAGTAGGGATGGGCGGTATGGACTAAAACATTTATCACGATAATTTCTGGCATTTATCCCGATAACGATAAAAATGACGATAAAAAAATACCAATTCAACTCCACCTTTGTAACTATAAATCTATCACCATATTCAGTCTTTGGAGCCAAATCACTGCTCTAAAAGATACTAAATACTAAACTACACCAATTAAATTGAATTAATAAAAACCAATTAAATGAGTTACACCTGTAAAACTGTAATGACTCAGATCCTCCATGTTTGTTACACAAACACGTATCAACGGAAATTTATCCTTCTTTCTTTCTTTCTTTCTTTCTTTCTTTCTTTCTTTCTTTCTTTCTTTCAGGCTCATATCCTCCCTCCCTCCCTCCCTCCCTCCCTCCCTCCCTCCCTCCCTCCCTCCCTCCCTTCCTTCCTTCCTTCCTTCCTTCCTTCCTTCCTTCCTTCCTTCCTTCCTTCCTTCCTTCCTTCCTTCCTTCCTTCCTTCCTTCCTTCCTTCCTTCCTTCCTTCCTTCGTTGTGCATGGATTTAACACTTCTTTTTTCCCTCCCTTCCTTCCTCCCTTCTCCCCTTTCCTTCGTTCCTTCCTTCCTTCTTTTTTCCTTTCCCTTCCTTCCTTCCTTCCTTCCTTCCTTCCTTCCTTCCTTCCTTCCTTCCTTCCTTCCTTCCTTCCTTCCTTAAATCAGTTTTACACAAAAACATCATCAACAGGAATTTATCGTTTTTACCGTGAGATACAAATTCTTACCGTTTTTTTGGCGGTTTATCGTGAACGGTAAAATATCACCCATTCCTATATCACAGTTCCCTGCAGATCTGAAAATCTCTCTGAATGACTTTATCAGAGAGGAATTATCCAGTTTCCTTTTCTTTATCTTTGCATCTCGGTACATTTCCTGTAGCTCTAAAGTGGGTCGTCTAAAACTGTGACAACCACTTAAAGAGACACATGGAAGAGAATAACCTGCTGTGATCAACAGAGACGTAAAGTCATGGTGGAAAAAAGAGCTTATGTCTCTTTGCCGCATTTTCAAAACAAAAACTAAAAATGACGAAAGAAATTGTGTCAACTTTTGACAAAATGTATTATGTCTCCTTTAAAGCTTGGGTGCTGTAAAGTGTGGCTGGGAATAGCTTGCAATGCTGCTTTAATGAGAAACATTTAACCTCTGGTTCAGACTCACACAACGGACTGACACACACGGTTGCCAAAAGTCATTATCTGTGGCGAAGTGACCGAGCTCTGGCAGGTCAGAGCCGTCCGTCTGGAGTCACTAATAACACCAGAACTGTTCTCCAGTAATGAAAGATTAGAGACGGGAAGAGCAGCGAGGAGCACAGTGTCTAACAAAATATGAACGGTGAGAAATATGTTGTACGAAAAATAAGATATTAGTCTAGTTTTTGCCTCGATACGTGCCGAGATAATTTGTAAAGTTATAACTCCATCACTGCAATCACGTGATGAATCTCTGAGCCAGTCAAATGAGCAACTTCATCCCAATCTATCATTAAAGGTAGGGTCCCTGATTTTGGAGAGCTAGCAAGATTTGAAAGTGGCACCTCCTCTAAGCCCCGCCCCCTCCTCTAAGCCCCGCCCCTCCCCCCCTACGGTCAGCGCTCCGTCCAAAGCCACGCCCCCACAAACTTTGGGGAACGCGTATTTGCAGGAGTCGAGTTTTCCAGGACATTTTGGACAGCACATTTTCAACAAAACTACCCCATGTCTCATTCACCTGTAAGGGAGGCCGGTTTTGGGGGGGGGCAGGGGTGGGCTGTGCCCACCCAAACATGCATCCTGCCCAATCAAAGTTGTGGGGATCCTTTATTTTTTTATAATTAAATTTTTTTATAAATATAAAAAAATATCACCGAATATGTGTACCATTTCTGATTGGGTCGGCACTGCGCATGATTTTTAGACACCAATGAACACATACCGCAAAAGTTGTGTCTCGGCGGAGGGACCGACGTCCCAGCAAAATGAGAAACAGAGAAGTTCAGAACAGCAGACAGAGACACACTGAAGGCTGATTTATGGTTCCGCATTACACCAACGCAGAATGGTGCGCGTCGCCGCGTAACCTACGCCGCATGCTATGGCATAGCCCTACGGCGTAGCCCCTACGGCGGGGGAGGGGGTTACACTGGGACACTCTGAGCTGAGGAAGACCCGTGGGAAGTGGACACGGGGGCTGCAGGAAGCAGAGTGGCAGGCTGGAGGCAGAGAGACGAGACGAGAGCGCGCATGGGACTTAAAATGAAGGCATCTGATTGGTTCTTTCCCCCCTGCCAATCCTCTGGTCCTGGACCAATCCGTTTCATTCGGAGCGCAAATAACAGATTGGTCAGAGTTTTTACAGGATTAAAGCTGTCAGAGAGGTCGGATGTTTTTCTTTCCTTTTTCTGAACACATTATTCACTGGCTACTCTCAGGATGGAAGGACCATTTCACCCAGTATAACCATAAATGTTTTTGAATACGATTAAGCTATCTATCGTTAAGGTATAAATAGGGCTGTCAAAGTTAACGCGTTAATAACGCGTTAACTTAACGGCCTCTTAACGCCGACATTTTTTTTAGCGCACAATTAACGCGCAGGATAAAAAAAAAACATGCATTATACAATTTCTGGCGGTCGACGTCACCCGTAGCTTGAGGAAAAGTGTGGTGAACTGAAAGATGGAGAATGAAAAGGGACTTTTGAACAGCAAGTTCACTTTCAAAAAGATGTCAGATGGTTTTCTAGACAGGACTAAAGTTATTTGCATGTACTGTCGATTTGAAATGAATTACCATCGAAGTACGTCGAGTCTCAAATACCTGCAAGCCAAACACACGACCGATGCAGAGAAAACAGACAACGCTGGATAGCAGCTTGCAAAAATAATGTGTGCACTTTATTTGTTTGTAATTTATTTTTTGTATCACCCTGTTTTGATCCCACTTAGGAGAAGAGGATATTTTTTTAGCCTTTTATTTTCCTCCATATGAGGTTAGACATTTAGCTGACCAATGCACTTCATGTACGATGTTTGTGATACATATGGTTCATTGTTTTACATTGAGCTGCTTAAAAAAACAAGGAATCTCAAGTTAGTCTTTACAAGTGTAAAGTTGGGGACTATGTTGTGTTTGTATTTATGAAGGAACGTTACATTCAGGGCAAAAGCTTTTTTTGTGGAAAGTTGAATACACATTGGCATGAAGAAGCATATTTGCCCTTTCTCATGTTGTTAAAGGAGCTTGAGGCTCCTTTTAAGAAATGAGACTCTCTAGCGCCACCCTTCACCACGACGGCCGTCGGGGGTACTGCAGCCAACAGTGAAGCCGGCACGGGAGAACGGGGAGAACGTGCATGCAGCGTCATGTGACGTCACATCCGCAGCCCAGCGCAGGAAATTCGGGACCGAATTGCAGCACATTTTGCAGCACACAGCCTGTTCAAGGCAAAGGAGAGACACACTAGAGGGCTCATTCTTTTGGGTTTGGAACGCTTCATCTGACATTATTACTAGAAAACTTAAAATGTATACGGATTTTTTCATAAATCCTGCCTCAATCCGGCCTCAAGCTCCTTTAACAGTATTAAAAACATAAATAAAATACCTTAAGATCATTTGGAACAGCAAAAAATATTTGAATAAATGTGCGATTAATATGCGATTAATCGTTTGACAGCCCTAATCAGAAAAAAAGGCCAGAGTTGAAAATGAAACCAACCTGAATTTGAACACAAACATCCAATAAATAAATCATCTCTGAGTGTTATTTTTAGTGCAAGCGTGTGTGTGTCTCACCAGGTGTGTGTTGATGGAGTGTAAGCCGCTGACGGTCCAGTCCACTTCGGGCACCGGCGCTCCGGATCCGTTGCAGCTCACCGTAACGTTGTCGCCCTCCATCACCAGCACGGAGCTGTGGCTCACGCTGATCTCAGGGAGGTCTGGAAACAGTACAGCACAATTCAACACAAGGTAATTCAAAGTGCTTTACATCAACAACGTTCAACGTTTTTATTCTCGTTCACTGCAGACACACGTGCACCAGCACTTTCAGCAGAGACCTCTTGCTGCTGTGCAGACACTTCTTATGTAGTCAGGCAGGGTGGAGAGGTTGATTGGGCACACCTGTGCCCAATCTGCTGAGTGGCTGCTCCTCCACCCTGCCACAAACAGTAAATAACAAATAAAATGAAATAAAATGATAATAAAAGAGGTAAAATAATAAAAAGCACAAGTAGTTGAAACGTAAGGGCAGTAGATACAGCAGGTACATCTCATTCTTACAATGGCAAGAATTACGTTTCAATACGGTCAAAACGTACAAAGACCGGGTCAAATACATTATTACAAAAGCAATCTGTAACAATTCGTACGGTGAATTAAACCCATTTGACAATTTTATGCCACACTGAGTGTGTTTACATGGGCAGTTTAATTCCTCTTTAATTCAGAATTAAAATGAAATCGGATTTAAAATTATTAAAAATTACCATGTAAACACCTAATTCCAAATGAAAATGGCCATTCCGAATTAAACAAAGTAAGTGGTTAGTTTATTCCGATTTTAAATCCGAATAGAATAATTCCACGATCATGTATAAACTCATTCCTCTTTAAATTAATTCCGGTCTTTCTTTCTGTTCATTCCCTCGCCCGTCTGTCTCCATGACGCTTATATTCCACTGGGCTGGTTTTCCAAACAAAGTTTCAAGATGGCAGCACGCAGTAAACGCTGGTCAAGAGCAGAGACCATTTATTTAATAAATAGCTTGGAGGACCTGGAAATCATTAAAAGAACAGATGGCAAGAAACATAAAAATGGTGAGTTTTTCAAAGTTGTAGCGGCTAAGTTTGTTTTTCTTCCGGTAGACGTAACTTCAGGTAGTTTAACTTCCGGTCCCCCCCCTATCCAATCAGAACCTTCCCAACCCCCAGACCTTAAGCGCAATTGGATAAAGCCGATCAAAAAGTATAAACTCAAAGGAAAATAGAAGGAAAATAGCTTAATTCTGAATTATTTAATTCAGAATAATTAATTCCGAATTAAAAAGCATCATGTAACCGTGGCCAATGCCTGTTTCCAGGTCTTATTTCACACAACTGACGAGAATTACGTTTCTATACGGTCAAAATGTACAAAGACCGGGGTCAAATACAGTATTACAAAAGTAATCTGTAACAATTCGTACGGTGAATTAAACCAATTTGACAATGAATACACAAAATACACCCCAAAACACACCCAGCAACGCAGACTCATGTCAGAAAAAAAGAGCACACCTGCCACGGGAAGTGTCTGCATATTTCCTCACCAACACATTTAATCAACTTTCATAAACAAAGAAAAATGAGTACAAAGGGAGTGACATACAAACACCCACACAAATAACTAGCGAGGTTCCAGGAATGAGTCACCACGAGGAGATAATACTTCAGAGACTACCGTCTCTGTCAGGAACAACACGCATCTCCTCACATGTGATTCACCCCGTGAGCCCTGTCACACCTCCTCCTCCTCTCTCCATCTCACCCCGTCTCCCCGGTACCTCCGTTAACCCCTTCTGTCCCGGTGCTTTCTGCCACTCATCCTGCACTCCAGCTCTCCCTCCCTCCTCTTCATACACAATGAAGCCATCTCACAGGTTGCCTCGTTTAAATATCTGGGTGTTTTTATTGATAGCTCGCTTACTTGGAATATACGGTGGCCGACAAGGGCCAAACACACTGCAACGGCCTAATGCGTCTCAGTTAAGGAAAACGGCTTCAAGTACAGAAACGATTCAAATTCACAAACTCAAAACGAGGTACAAAAAGAGGAACGTGGTGCAAATGAAAAAACGTGCTGCAAAAAACAAAGACAAATGCAGCATCATCAAACGCTGCAAATAGAGAAACGATGCAAAGCACAAAACAATATAAAACAAGAAACCATCTTCAAAAGAAAAACGCCTCATAACCGGTCACTACAACCGGAAGTGCTCCAAACCTGCAGGGGGCGCCGCTGACTGAACCACAGTGTTTACATCCATGGTTTAAACATACAGCAGGAACGGTAATGTGATTTTTATCTGACTATAGAGCCGTCTGGGAGATTTGCGAGGCCTTGTGCGAAATGGCTGGGGGGGGGGCCCTTGGGCGAAATTTTTTGGTTTTTCGGGTCGGATCGGGTGTCTATATGCGCAATTTTAACTCTCCAATTAGCAAAATACTGGATACCTTCCCCTGCCTCATCATCATCATCTCTTGCCTCGACGCGGGGCCCTGCGGCTGCTTGAGACCCGGTCGGATCGGTGATTTTTGTAACAAATTTATCAAACGAGCCTTTCAGAGAGGCATTAAACTCTTCCATTGTCTTTAGTTTTTTTCTTTTTTCATTCCCTGATGGAAATTTCCTGAATCTGTCTCGTTCTCTCGACATTGTGTGACAGTTTGTTCCAACTCCACCGTCTGGATCAGAGCAGCTTGTGTCTGCGCTTGGTCTGATCAGTTGTATTGAACAACAGACACGCGCATCATTGCACATATATTTATTGATATGCACAGACTAGTACACATTTAGGTCTGTAATGGAACGTGACTGTTGATATTTATAAGGGAAAAAAGGAAAAAAAAAACGAAAAAAAAAAAAATTGAAAAAAAAATTGAAAAAAAAAAAAAATGGCCCATAGCGCGAAGCCCCGTGCGGTCACACGGTTTGCACACCCCTTGCGGCGGCCCTGTCTGACTTTATTTATATACGATGTTTATATCACTGTACAACCCTGTACATTACGAGGCGTTTCGTTATTATATTTTAACGTTACACCCACGTTACACGTTACACCACATGTTTGTGATTGACCAAAATAAATATTAACTAACTAACTAAAAGCCCAACCCGAATTTCCCACACGTGGGACGATAAAGTGTGTCTTAATCTTAATCTTACCGCAGTTGTGGATGTACATGTTGTGCAGCGGTATTTTGGAGGCTCCGTTCCTGCAGAAGAGCTGCTGCGTGTGCAGCGCCGCGTCGCCACGCTGCTGCCACAGCTGGATCCAGTGGATGTCGCAGGAGCAGTCGAACACCACCCCATCCAGACGTCTGCAAACACAAACGAGAAACAATACGCTCAACAGCCGCCACAAAAAACAAGAAACAAGGTTAAGGTCACATTTCTTTATATAGCGCATCTGACACAACCGAGGAAGATAAAAGTATTTTATTTACAGGCTCAAAAGAAAAAGAATCCACATCAAGACAAACAGAACAAAAACACGAGAAAATGCGTAATGACAAGATGTTAAAGCTCAACTCCAAGTGAAAGCCAGCAAGTAGAAAACAGGTTTTGCCTCGAATGTAACAAGGTTTCCAGACACTCTTGTTATTTAAGAGCATCTGCGTCTGCTAGGATCCAGATACCAAGTACCGTCGTCCTGGATCACCTGTCTGCTCTAACAGGAGTAGAAACGAAGGAGCGGTGAGTTCTAATCCCACATGAAAGAGGAAATGACATCACATATATGTAAACAATATTGACTGTACATTTTTATACATACCGTAGTTTCCGCACTATAAGGCGCACCTTCAATGAATGACGTATTTAAAAACTTTTTTCCATATATAAGGCACACCGCATTATAAGGCGCACTAAATATCTGGTAAAATACCGTACTATAGTGGCTGGGGTTGAGTTACGTATCTAGGGAGGGGGAGAAAAAAATACATCTTCACACTGAATATCATACAATACACAGTATCAAGTTGCAAAAAAACCACCTCAGCAGGACACAGAGTGTGGGGGGGGGTCCCCGCACAGTACATCCAAGTGATCGCCGTCTGGCGCTCGAAACCCGGAGACTGTTGGGGGGGCTGATAAGAGGGAGGAGCCAAGGAAGGCGTTGAAGTTGAGGGAAGTGTGTGTGTTTTTCAGTAAGTGTCTGTGACGCGATAAGTCCGCGACCTTCGCCCAGAGCTGCTCTCAGCCAAATGTCCTTGATGTTATCAGGCGGCTCGTTCAGTTCTGAGACAGGGATCCGCAGGTGTTCGTGGGAGAGGGGAGGGTTAGTTTTAGTGGGGGCAGAGTCATCTTGTTTACATTCCACCAGAAAGATTGTGACCAGGAGCGATCGGCCTGAGACCGATAGAATTTTGCTATCATGATTACAATTATGAAGCATCTTCAACATCCTCGACAGACAGAATTTTCCAGACACAAGGGCTTCCAGTATTTGTAGGAATCCATTGTATATCCAGAAAAAAATGTCCCATCGGGGCAAGAGGGCTCCCTTACCCCCTGTCTTCTGGTTGCAAAAATTTGGTCAATTGTGCCGAGAGACCAGTTAATCAATTCCATGATGGTAGAGTTTCGGAGGAGTGAAAAAGAAGAGACTCTGAAGACGAGACAACCAGCAGTAGCAGGGCAGGCAGATAAGGGAGAGAGCAGAAAAAGCATCCGCCTTCGTCGAGAGCCGGAAGAAGAAAACATAAAATATGAAAATATGAATTGGACAGCAGTCCTGAGTGAAAGCCTGTCTGCTTGTTGAGTATAAAGTAGTTGACAAAAGTCACTCTCTTTTTTTATATGGCTAGGTAAACAACCCCTAAGGGGGGTTTAAACTATCCCAGCTAATCAGTAACACGTCACAACTATGACCATCTCATTTTCACTGAGAAACAAAGTTTAGCTCCGACCAGTTCCTTAGATCACTAAGGCAGATTAAGCCGGAAATTTTAGATTTTATGAGCAGATATATTCGAAGATAGTCCATCAAGCAATGAAAGAACATGGCGTTTTGTAAAAATATATACATAACAACCCCTTGGAAAGAGTGTGTACAAGGAAAAAAAAAACAACCTAAATGGGACCAAATTGGAGCCCTGCGGTACGCCACTAGAATGAGGGGCTACACAATTTTTTAAAAAGCACCAAACTACTTATAAAATTCATGCCAGTAAAATATGACTTTAACCAATCGAGTGTTGTCCTTTTGATGCCCAGTTGAAGACAGGTGAGGACCCCAACAGTTTCAGAGGCTGCTGTTCTATTCTTGCCATTTAAATTCAGCTCTAATTGTAGCGACATTCCTGCTTCCCGTGCCAGGGAGCCAGATTAATGACCTCATCAAGAGCAGCAGTCAAATCCTAATATACTCAAATAAAGTTCCCTAAATCAACAGTTAAGAGTATTAAAACATTCTTAAGATAGGGTAGTTTAAGCCCTTAGGTGGACATAAAACCAGACTAAAAAAGTACAGACTAAAACAGATCAAAAACACAAAGGGAGTAAGAGGAGAGAACGCCGGTGTTTCAGGACCAGGCATCATTTTAACAGTTTTTCCACTTCCCAAAGGCTCAAACACAGTTTGATATTTCAAATATGAATTAGTATAAACCTGTGTTGCTTTAAGCTTTTATCAGACGCAGAAGTCCAGTAAGCCCCTTTGTCATTTCACTGTTTCACAGCCAGCATGTTTCAGTCATTTGTAGTGGACCGAAGCTACTCCAACAGGAGCCACAAAACGCACAATTGTTTGTATTTTTTCCGAATAAACACAAACTAAAGCATATACAGAAAACTGTAAGTCTTGTTCTTTGTCTTTTTTTTTTTTAACCGCAGTGATTTTGCATTGAGTTCTTAACATTTCTAGGCAACATGCTTCAACAAATCCTCCACTGGTGCTCCCGAGCTGCCATTGCTGCTCACTAAGTTGTGCAGACACAGCTAAAAACCAACAATAATAATATCGTATTTTCTGGACTCTAAGCCGTTACTTTTTTCATAGGTTTTCAACCGTGCGGCTTATACAAAGGTGCGGCTATTCTGTGGATTTTTCTTCCACCGCTCGGGGCGCACTAACTGGAATTAGAATAAACACTAAGACAAAATAAATGCAAAGAAGAATACAATACTTCTTCTTTAGCAGATAGAAGTCGGTAAAAGCAGATTCCAAACAGATAAATAGATAAATAAATACCAGTTATTTTCTCTTGGTTTTGTCCCGTTTTAATCAGCAAAGTTGCTGCCGTGTTAAAAGACACTGTTAGGAAAGGATCTATTTAGGTACAAACATGTACATCATTTACAGTTAAAAATCCTTCTGTACATGTAGTAAATATCTAATCTAACAACAGAAATATCTGCGGCTAAATATCATTTTTTTTTAAATGGAGCGGATGTGGTTTATATGCAGGTGCGGCTTATAGTCCAGAAAATACGGTAATTTAAAAAGAAAATCACAAGCAAACTCAACTTACAACTCAGTTTAACTGCAATTCAGATATGTCACCACCATCATCATCGCCTAATTTTATCAGGATAAATGCATGTCCAAATGTCCTTATAAGGTCAAGATCTTGGAGTTAGTAATGAATAAATGCATGAGTTACAGCAGCACCTCTTCACATTCTCACTGTCACATAACTACAAACCTGAGCTAAGTAGGACTTCAGGACGGATTTGCTTTTTCTAGAAAGTGAGTGAGGAAAGAATCTCTTCTTTATTGAACAGCTTTGTCCACAGCCATATCCTGTGGCCATGGAGACGATGCTGCTCCATTTCAGAACTTTGAAATGATCAGTCTGCATTAAGCAAGAGGAATAACTAAAGAGACAGGTGCTACATTTGGTATTAACACCTGGGAGGACAGTTGTGAACCATTTTATTCCAGAATAAATGGTTTTGAGAAAGGATAGAATAGAATAGAATAGAATAGAATAGAATAGAATAGAATAGAAAGCCTTAATTGTCATTATAATAATATAATGAGATTAAGCAGCAGCTCCATAAAAGTGCACACATGTAAAAGGCTATGTAAAAAAAACAAATAAGAAACAGGCAATATAAATATATATACACTATGAAAATAAATGAATGAGAGAATATTGCACATAAATGGAGAAACGAAAAGAAAGAACATCTTCTGACTGAATCTGATTAGAGAAACATTACAGTACACCTCACAACAAGTGTAAATAAATAAAAGTAAGAGTTTTACACATCATGTGACTCGTCACATCAAGGGATCACAAGTGAAGTCTACATGTATCCTGCAGCGTGAAGTGATGCAACCAAAACATTTATTTCCCACCGAGGCTGCATTTTTCCTCAGTTCCACCTACAGTACCATGTTAGGGGGGGGGGGGGCTGCATGTTGATGTGCATGACTGGCTTCAGAACCCCTTCCCCCAGCAAACAACCTGAAGATCCTGACGGAGCAGGTTTTAACTGTCTCCCCCTCTCTCCCACTCTTTCTTTAACGTTCAGGCCCAGATACAGTCTGAGATGACGAAGCCAGGATTGGTGTGTGTGGCTCCGAGTGTGAGAGCTCGGTTCAGGGAGCATGAGAGATTACTTTCAGGAATCCAGTCCATACTCGAACCCCTTGACAATACTTGATGTGCTGGAATACTGTAGACCTTATGCAGCACTTTGACTCCACGCTCATCATCATGGAAACTGAGGAAAAATGCAGCCTTGGTGCAGCCTTGGTATATATATATATATATATATATATATATATATATATATATATATATATATATATATATATATATATATATATATATATATATATATGCGCAATTTTAACTCTCCAATTATCAAAATACTGGATACCTTCCCCTGCTTCATCATCATCTGGGCTTGCCTCGACGCGGGGCCCCACGGCTGCTTGAGACCCGGTCGGATCGGTGATTTTTGTAACAAATTTATCAAACGAGCCTTTCAGAGAGGCATTAAACTCTTCCATTTTCTTTAGTTTTTTTTCTTTTTTCATTCCCTGATGGAAATTTCCTGAATCTCTCTCGTTCTCTCGACATTGTGTGACAGTTTGTTCCAACTCCACCGTCTGGATCAGAGCAGCTTGTGTCTGCGCTTGGTCTGATCAGTTGTATTGAACAACAGTATATATTTATTGATATGCACAGACTAGTACACATTTAGGTCTGTAATAGAACGTGACTGTTGATATTTATAAAGGGAAAAAAGTAAAAAAAAAAAGAAAAAAAAAACGGCCCATAGCGCGAGGCCCCGTGCGGTCGCACGGTTCGCACACCCCTTGCGGCGGCCCTGTGTGTATGTATGTGTATTTATCCACATACAGTTTTCTGTATTTTCTACTTACTAATATCAAGTATTCCCTGTTTAAAGTTATGATTTTTAAGTTTTTAAAGGCCCATACCTCTCTACATGACAGTTCAGGGGATAAATTCAAGGTCAAATGTCTTCCTTTACTGCTCAGCAGAAAGACCTCGGGGATTCAAGCTCACCGGAGCCCCAGTTTTCCCCGTACTCTGTAATTATGACCAATATTATTAATAACCTGCACCTCTCCACATTACCCACGCTGCCTCTGGCAGGGGCGGAGGGGCCTGCGTGGGTGTGTGAGAAAGTGAGCCACCCCTCCCCTTCTCACCGTCACCGGACTTTTTTAATATGTGTGTGGCAGGGTGGAGGATTGGGCGTGGTCTGCGGGGGAGCAGCACACAGGTGGGCCAGGTTCTGCTGATTTGGCACACCTGTGCCCAATCAACCTCTCCACCCTGCCTGGTTTCATAACCAGCGGCTGCACACCAGAAAGGGGTCTGCTGAATGGAGGTAGCTTGATGTGAGGCTATGCCCAATGTAGGGCTGGGCGATATATCGAGATTTTAATATATATATCGATATATTTTCAAACGCGATATGGTACGAGACAATATCGTTTATATCGATTTAATTATTTATTTTTTTATGATTTTGATATAGCTTATTTTGTGACAAATTGACTTGAATGTTTTATTTGAGATTTGCAAAAAATGTTTTATTTGCACAACTGTCAACCTCAGTGGAAAAGTCTGCCTGTTACTGTCTACATTACATTGTATTAATTGCACAGTGTATTTTAATTTAATTGTTATGCAGGAAAGGGATATTTGTTTTATTGTATTCAAGAAGCATTTTATTCTATATATGCAGGTAGTTTATTTTTATTTCATTTGTTTTATACATTTTGATATTGTTATATATATTATATATATTAACTGACTGTTTTTTTAAGGGTTTGCCTCAGAAAAAAATGAAGCTAACAGAGATGCTATGCTATAATGCTTTGGGGGAAACCCCAATTATGGCACAGAAAAAATATCGATATATATCGAGTATCGACATTCAGCTAGAAAATATCCAGATATGACTTTTGGTCCATATCGCCCAGCCCTAGCTCAATGTGCCATATTTTTAACTCCATTTGGATGTCTTTGTGCCTTTTTTTTGGCATGCCACGCTCTGCGTGTTCTCCTTTCCACCTCATCACCCAGGTCCAGTTTGCCTTATCCCCTTTTACGAGGGGAGGCCGCTCCGGTCCCTCACAGGGTGCCACACTCTCATTTCTAATGTTTGCCCAGCCTGTGGAGTAAAAGTGTGACTTACATTTACAGTAACTTTAGAAAGAAGGAAGAAAGAAAGGGCTGAAACCTGGATGTTGACCGATGTCTGAGAGAGGACAGATTCTATATTTTGAAAGCAACAAAAGCAAACAGCCCTGTGACCCCAGACATGGCGGCGCTGGCAGCGCGGCGTCTCCTTCAAGCCTCCTTACGATCCCCTCTGCTACTCCAAGGCAGAGGTAATGATCACCACCGGAGGCTGTTTTTCTGGGAAATGTGCGCAGGTGCTGCGGCTGAGGAGCCGTGGATTACAGCAACAATCAGCTACGCCGCACCGCCGCGCCGCTGCCAGCGAGCTTTGATCTCGCCGCTCGGCGCAGCGTCCTCTCCTTACACTGTTGTCAGGTATTCATTTAGCTTTTTAAATCCTGTGGGCTTAATAAATTACTTTATTGGCTTACTTTTGCCACAGCCTCCTTGCTCCGGGTTTGACTGTTTGACTGCGCTCGCGGGAATCCAGCAGAGATTTAACGAAATAGTCTTACTTTTATTATTATACATTGATGTTATATATTCTGACTCTGCTGCCATGTGCACTTGGGATAGTTCTCTCTCTCTCTTACTGACATCTTTGTTTGTAACCTCTGTTATATTAAACACATTTGTTTCCAGCCACGGTGAATTTTGCAGGTAAATCTGCCGTTTGGCACGATATTTAGTATTTTATTCACCGCTCTTTAATCCCTTCATGTGGGTTCTTCTATTCTCAATTTTTGGAGACGAGTGCTCGCTCGCCCTTTGTTTTTTTTTTCTCCTTCTCTGCATTATACACCTCGTCTCTCACACACAGACCTGTCAAACTGTGCAGCCAGTACCTTCATTTATTTTTATTGTAATTACTGTAGCATGAAAAATGTATAAAAGTGAACTGTCACGCCGTCAGACGTCTGATTGACAGACGCGTGCTCGACGGCCGCGGCTTCAACGCGTGCAGCCGTAAAAACTGACACATCAGAGCTGCACTCCTGCTCTGCTGCTCCGGTTTAAGATCAGCAGCATGTTCAATACCACATATCTGATGGAGAGCACGCTGTAAACATCTGAACAACTTGGGTTCCATCTAAAGCTGCTTTCGTCAACGAAGATTATGACTAAATATCGTCATATATCGCGTGCGTCGCCGCGTAGCCTACGCCGTAGGTTCTGCGTTGGTGTAACGCGGAACCATAAATCAGCCTTGACTGCAGTTACTTCCAAGATGGAACGAGAGTCTTTGGTTTGGAGTGACAGAGAAGTGGAGTTACTTTTAAGTGTGACTTTAGAATATAAAACGGGTAAAATACAAGAAAATATTGATGATGGCCAAACAAATTGTAAACACAGGTCGCACAAATGACGCTGGTGGCGTTTCTGTCTCATAATGTGACGTTCTGAAGCCTAAATGTCCGTTTCCCTCCGTTTACAAGCAAACGTGAAAACTGAGTTTTTGAAAATCACCACTTTGGCCGGAGTTTTCATAAATGATGGTTTTTGGAGACTTTGAGCTTCGTTTTCGTGTAAACGAACGGCAAAAACACATGAAAACGCCTCAGTTTTTGCTCCGTGTAAACGGGGCCTCAAACTAAAATGGAAACAGGCTGACAGAAACAACACTGGTCCCATCTTTGCTTCATCAGTTTGGTCAGTGAGGCTTTTTCTTTTTCTGTTGTTGTCTTTTGTTTTTTATTTTCAAGCCACTGAAGAACATTTTCTCAAGAGCGAGACGTGATTTTGGCTTATCGACAGCACCACCTGCCCAGCAATCAGAGAGGACCGAGGGGACGCTGGGATTCAGGTCAGGGACAGCAGGAGGCGGCGAAAGTGGACGAGCCGAGCAGAGGCTTAGGTTTGTTTTGCCCCCCCACCCCCTTCATTACATTTCTGCAGGGACTCTAAAAATGGTTGTTTTGCCTCGCTAGACAACTAAACTGGAATAAAATAGTTGCAAAATTGGGGCATATTCACGCTGACAGTATCAGAGCCGCTCGCTGTGGCCGTTACATTTTCAGCAAAGTGAAAAATGTGGAAAATAAAAACTAACTGAGACGGTTGCCGATGACAAAAACTGTAAATGACTTCTCACATGAACAGTCGTGTTCATGGGAGGATCTTTTTTCTTTCTAAATAATAATTCTGACAATAATTGTCGGTAGCCGTGTAGTGAAGCCATCAACTCTCAGCTCTTCAGGTTCTCAACAACACGAGGACTAAAGCTTGAGGATTTGTTGATTCCAGGACTCTGCAGGTGAATATATTTTGCAGCACGTAGCGATTCGTAGTCGGTGGGTTTTGTTCTGTTCTGAGCTTCTTTGTTTTGGTGTTAAAGGGGACCTATTTTGAAAACCAGGTTTTCTCTTGCTTTAACATTTAAAGTGGTCTCTCCTCAGCCTGCCAACTCAGAGAAGGAGGAAACAACCAGATTCTGCAGTGTCTGTACAGCCGCCCGGATGAGCCGTCCAGTGTGATGTGGATCTACGAGCCAATAAGATTCTGCTCCCTTTCGTTAAGTCGGGCAGACACTGTGCGATTATCGGCTCGTTTTGAGCCGATTTTCCAGTCGTGCGACTATTTTTTGGATCGGGCCGGATTTCGACCCAAACGTTGGTTGTGCCTCGTGCAGTAAACGTGGGGTAACGACGAGAGATTAACACCTCACGATGAGAGATTAACACCTCACGACGAGCTCCCGATCACAAATCGTGTGCTCGCAAGAAAATCAAACGTGTTTGAAATCCTGGTCGTGCTACGACCCGATTTGCATCATCTTTTCGCAGAGAGCATGCGCAATCTCTGATGTCACGTCAAAAACTATTATTTGTAGTTTAAAGTGTTGCAAATTCACATTACAAATCATGTTTTAATAGCAGAAAAAAAAGACCGCATTTCCCACGTCTGCCCAACCATATGCATACGGCGTAGGGTACGCGGCGACCCGCACCGTACGCCGTAGGCTCTGCGTTGGTGTAACGCGGAACCATAAATCAGCCTTCAGTATGTGCTCTGTCTGCTGTTCTGAACTTCTGTGTTGTGCTCATTTTGCTGGGACGTCGGGTCCCTCCGCCGAGACACAACTTTTGCGGTATGCGTTCATGGTTGTGTCTAAAAATGATGCGCAGTGCCCACCCAATCAGTCACTGACTACGTTTACATGCAGTCAAAATTCGGGTTATTACTAATATTCCGGTTACTGAAACATTCAGAATATTCCGTTTACATGGTAATTAATCATTCGGGATATCTGGATCAAACCAGCGACGCACGGAGAACGTGATGACGCAATTCCCGTCATTTCTGCTTCTTCTTCCTGTATCCAAATTCAAAACAAATGCTGCTTCAACTTTTCTCTCTCCTTCTTGTAAATCTTCTATCCCGGTACTTTCTACCGTCTACAAATGCAGAAATGTTCATATCCTTCATTACATTTATGAAGTGATTAGTCTCCTCCTGGTCTTGGTTTCTCCGTGTTTATAAGAACTTCCTGGACTGAAAAGACCAGGATTCCTTGTGAACAGAGCATGTGCAGAAAACAGATTCATGTTCCGTTTGATGGGGATATTCTGTTTGGCGTTTACATGACCCAATATTCAGGTTTTAAAAGGAGTAACCCAGGGCTCATATTCTGGTTTTTAAAAACCGGAATATGAGCAAATTTGGTTTATTCAAAAGGGTTATTGGTGTTTACATGGCCGTGCAAATTCGGGTTATTGCTAATATTATGGTTTTAAAAGGGTTATTGATGCTGGAAAACGCAGTGTCTGACTACCTCGGGAACACGTATCGCTGCCATGACAGATCAATATCACAAAAAAAAGAAAAATACATGATAAGAGGTTGTCTAATATTTCCCCAGGGGCCTGGATTAACATAACTGTCAGTTATATATTGGTGAAACAGATGAAACTTCAGCGCCAGATGTGACACTTACGTGTTGTTTCAGATGTTCTGCAATCTGTTTGTCCCTGAAATAGTAATAATTCATGTGATGTCCAAATAGGCTTTTAATGCAGTTTTAGCTGGGAGACATTGACATCATTCACTGAAGTATTAGATTATATATCAGAGCTTATATCACCCTAGCAATTTTAAACTACAATATTGAATTTATATGTTTTCCCACCAGGAACCAGGAATTATGAGTTTTACTCTCAGCCTTTGACAGCTTTTTTAACTGGGCAAATACCGGTGACTGAAGCGGTAGCTGAGGACGGAGAGCACATCTTAAATATAATAATAGGCTTTTACTTGCTGGACACGCGGTGAGGTCTAAGCGGTCTAAACTCTGCATCAGCCGACTATCAAATGTCAGATATGCAAACAGAAGGAACATCAGAACGTCACATCATGTGACAAAAACGTCACCAGCGTCATGAGTGCGACCTGTGTAACTGTCAATATTTTCTTGTATTTTACCTGTTTTATATTCTAAAGTCGCACTTAACCCTCGTACTGTCTTTGGGTCAAAATTACCTAATTCTTCTTCCTTCTCCCTTCCTTCCTTCTTTTCTCCCCTCGTACATTCTTTCCTTGTTTTCCTTTCCTTCATTCATTCTTTTTTCCCTTCCTTCCTTCTTTTCTCCCTTCCTTCCTTCCTTCCTTCTTTCCTCCCTTCCTTCTTTTCTCCCTTCCTTCCTTCCTTCCTTCCTTCCTTCTTTTCTCCCTTCCTTCCTTCCTTCCTTCCTTCCTTCCTTCCTTCCTTCTTTTCTCCCTTCCGTCCTTCCTTCCTTCCTTCCTTCCTTCCTTCCTTCCTTCCTTCCTTCCTTCCTTCCTTCCTTCCTTCCTTCCTTCCTTTCTCCATTCTTTTCTCTCTTCCTTCTTTTCACCCTTCCATCCTTCCTTCCTTCCTTCCTTCCTTCCTTCCTTCCTTCCTTCCTTCCTTCCTTCCTTCCTTCCTTCCTTCCTTCTTCCCTTCCTCCTTCCTTGACCTGAAGACAGCACAAGGGTTAAAAGTAACTCCACTTCTCTGTCACTCCAAACGAAAGACTCTCGTTCCGTCTTGGAAGTAAAGCCTGAATTATGGTCCTGCGTTAAATCGATGCAGAGCCTACGCCGTACGGTGTGCGTCGCCGCGTACCCTACGCCGTAGGCTCTGCGTTGGTGTAACGCGGAACCATAAATCAGCCTTAACTGGAAGTTACTCGTGTCATTTGTGGATGTTTTTTTCCAGGATTCTGATTGGCTAGCATGACTTTATCTTCTCGTTACACTGCCCCCTGTAGGTCTGGCTGCTCATAGCACCTTAACAGCTATTTATGCAGGTTCGTGTAAATGATGGTATTTTTCAAAACGTAGAGGGGGAAATAACTGTTTTTGTAAATACCCGGCTCTGTGGAAACGTGGCCTAAAAGTTCAACTGACCTTGGCTGACCTGTGCCAATGATGCATTTCAGCCTACAAATAATACCCAACCCACGTTTTTTTTTTCCTTTCAAAGATAAAAAGGGCCGCTCTCGATTTATCACCGCCTTCAGGTTGAACAGCAAACAAGTGATGGCATGTTAATGTTCCACTGAGCGTATAGTCTGTAGATGTCCGCCGATTTCACGGCATAAGGGAGACATCGTTTCCTGCACCAGCGTTATCACGGGGGCTCTTGGCCCCCGTGATAATTAAAATAAAATTAAAAGTAAAATTAAAAGGGCAGAAATGTCTTGTGTAACAGCGAGATGGCCTGAAAGCTGGTTTATATCTATTCTATGGGTAGATTACTCCAACCCGTTCCAGATGTTGCACTAATTACCACCATGAAAGTGAACGGGGAGCCGAAGCTCTGGTACCTGGAGCTCCTGGTCCACGGTGCAGGTGAACGGTAGAAGCTGCATTCATCGGTAGGGCTGGGTGTCCATTCAAATGTCAAGAATCGATTCGATTCCGATTCTTAAGATTCAGAATCGATTATCAAGATTTGATTCGATCCAATATCGATTTGGGTTAGTGTTATTAAAACTGTTTTTTGAGCTGTTGCCTGAATTATATGAGTGTAGTTATGCAACATATTAATACTAGTATTATATTGAGATTCAACAGAAAG
>NC_084588.1:51701802-51814506 GCF_033807715.1 Cololabis saira | reverse complement strand
ATGCAATGTATTTATCAATGGAAACTGATCGACCAAATAAACTACTTCATCAACTCACATTATCTCAACATCAGCAAACAGTGATCCAGAGAACTGTGTTTAGTTCAGTGGGATTATGAGCAGACTTTTCTTCTCATTCCCCATCCATTCAAAGCAGATCCCCGTCCTCTTTTCCTCTGGTTCTACTGGAGGTCAAGTCCATTTAAAAGGGAGTTCTTCATCTCCACTGTCACTGTTGCCCCTACTGTATGTTCATGGAGATTGTATCTCTGTGAGATGCAATAGGATCTTATTTTGACAACTTATTTTTTTGTAGAAATTGTAATCGCCCTAAAATGGTTATACAGGACTGTCTCAGAAAATTTGAATATTGTGATAAAGTTCTTTATTTTCTGTAATGCAATTAAAAAAACAAAAATGTCATACATTCTGGATTCATTACAAATCAACTGAAATATTGCAAGCCTTTTATTATTTTAATATTGGTGATTATGGCTTACAGTTTAAGATTAAGATTCCCATAATATTCTTTAGTCATAGTTGCAGCTATAGAACAAGACTATAATAGTAAGTCTCAAATATAGCTTGGTGGTAGATATGCTGCTATAGGCCTATGCTGCAGGGGGGGACATGATCTGCTGGCGGTGCCTCTCACCCTTCTTCTCCTCTCCTCTTCCCTTCCTCTCTTCTCCATTTCCATTTTTATTTATTATAAATATCTCATAGCTATCGTTTTTTGTCCATCGCTCCTGTAGTTTCTTGTGCTGGCACCCCTTTTATTTTTTTTCTCTTTTGTTCATGGTGCAGCTTCCTCTGCTGGTGGTGTAGAGCATCTCTGAATGCAAAACACCGGATCCTGCAGTGTGGGAGTGAGAGGGGCAGGGTAACGGTCCGGTCAGGGTAACGGCCCGGTCAGGCGGGGGAGAGGTTTGTTCACCAAGACTCCTCTCCCTGGCCCTGCCCCCTTCTCAACCTTTCCCCGACCCTTCACCCCAACCTGGGACTTGCTGATTGAGCCGGAGCTTCGGGAGCTGCATGCTGGCCTGCCGTCCCCACCCCCGGTCATCCCGTTGCTGCTTCCACCTGCCTGCGCCCCCCCCCCCCCCCCCCCCCCCCCTATGTATAGGAGTGTATAACATTTTTGCATTACAGAAAATAAAGGACTTTATCACAATATTCAAATTTTCTGAGACAGTCCTGTAATTAATGCAGATACTTTGTCAACAGTGCTAAAACCTTTGCAGATGAAAACCCAAATATAGATGAAAGAATAGGTTAACAGACAGGAGTTAGCCTCAATTGAGCAGAACTAAATCAATGTCTTGCTCATTCCCTGTTTACCTTGATGCCGTCCATGTAGAGTAAAGCCTAATTTATCCTTCTCCATCAAATCAAAGGCGTTGCAACACAAAACTCCTTTCACAGAGCTCTGCGTTGCCACACACGCACATCCAAAATGTTCTGATTACACTACGGACTGCAAGAAACATGATGGGTAGATTTGTTCATCTTTTTCAAATTTCCCTCGACTATTTTCTTTTATCGTCACTTTCAAGTCAGGTAAAATGAGACTTTGTGCAATGTCTGTGAAAATGACTGATTCGCAACATTTATCAGCTCCATCTCACGTACAATCTGCTTTATTTTGTCCATTGGGATCTCCGGGCCACACGTGTGAAGTCTGTTTCAAAGTTTATAACACAAGTGTCCGCTGAGTTTTGAAATCTGGAAGCATGCTGGGAAAGAGAGACACGGTCGGCTACGATGGTTCGTCCCTCAATCGGATTTGACTCCAGTGAAAGTCTGTAAAACTGCCAGGTGAAGAATGAGGCGATCAGTTGGTGGCTCAGTCCACCTGCTACGTTTAGCTTTGGGACTGTGAGCACAGTCTTCTAACGTCTTCAATGCTTTTTCAGAAATGTAATTTCTCATTTCAGTATGTTTGTGCACATGCTTTGCTGTAATAATCACAATATGAGACGGCCAATCCACCAAGCATGAACCTGAATTCTCAGAGCTGATCCGCTGTGGTCGACTGTTCATGTTGATTTTTCAGTCTCTTTATCAAAATATAGAAAGAAAATATTGTTATTGTCCATTTTAAATATTCTGCATCTGCTATAGACAAACACATTTGAGTCTACCCCAAGATACTATGTACACAGAATAAAACCACACAATATTCAGAGCAAAATTACTCTTGGGGATGGGGGAGGGAGGAGGGAAAAAAAAAGCATCCTCATACTGTGTCTGAAAAAAACACCTTTGCAGAGAAAGCAACATGACAAATTTAACATCACAAGGATTACACATGTGTGTGTGTGTGTGGGGGGGGGTGGTTTAGGGGCGGGGGGGATCCCGGTACAGTACCCCAAGTGAGCACTGCGGCCAGTGGCGCGGCTTTCAAACCTGTTGACTGTGTTGGCGGGGGTTGGATAATAGGAGGGGCCGAGGAAAGCGTTGAGATTAGGGAGGTGTGGTTACCAGCAAATGTGTGTGTAAGCGGTAAGCCGTGAACTTCGCTCAGAGCTGCTCTCAGCCAATGTCCTTGATGTTATCAGTCGGCCCGGTCTGTTCTGAAAACAGTCCACAGATGTTCCTGAGAGGGGAGGGTTAGTGGGGGCAGAGTCACCTTGTTTACATTCCACCAGGAAGATTGTGGCTAAAGCGATCGGCCAAAACCGCCCTGTCAAGGCCAGATTATAGAATCAACAATTATATTGCAATATTATATTGACTCAGTAATTTTCCGTCTGCCTTTAGTCTCTGGTTCATCAATGACGACTCCAAACAGACGAATTTGTGATCAATTCCCGCCAAGCCGAGCTTCCAACTTCTCCAAGGTCTTATCCATCTTGCCAATGAGCTTAAAGACCACCACCAGCCTGCGATTCTGTTCAAGAATCGCATCCAGCTTACGGCTTTGCTCCCCCAACGTTAAAGTCTGAGTGTTAGTCGCAGCGCTTATCCCTTCAGCTACGTCCGGTAGCTCTGAAAGGGCCAAAACAGCTGTCGTCAACTTACGCGTTTGTCGGTAGACCAGGAATCCCCCTCTTCCGATCAAGAGAAATCCTGCTATCATAAATCCAATTATGAAGCATCTTCAACGTCCTCGACAGACAGAATCGCCAAACACAACGGTTTCCAATATTTGTAGGAATCCGTTGTGTATCCAGCAAAAAATGTCCCATCGGGGCAAGAGGGCTCCCTAACCCCCTGACATCTTGTGGCAAAAATTTGGTCAATTGTGCTGAGAGACCAGTTAATCAATTCCATGATTGTAGTCGAGTTTCGGAGGAGTTAAAAGAAGAGACTCTGAAGACGAGACAGGACAAAAGCAGTAGCAAGGCAGATAGATAAGGGAGAGGAGCAGAAAGCGTCCGCCTTCGTCGAGAGCCGGAAGAAGATATATACGTGTTGAGACACAGGTGCAAACAATCAGGGCCGACGGGAACAAGAGAAGTCGAGAGAAAACTTAAACACAAAGACGGGGGATTTCAAAATAAAAAAGGAACCTAAACCTAAATACAAAAACTGCGACAAAACCCCAAACCGTGACGTCTTTATCGACATGTCAGAGATTATTTTGCGCTAAAGTGTAATGGAAACTTGCCTAGAGATGATAGAGGGATGGATGACCCATACAAATTAGATTCCATTGAGGTTTAGGAGAACCGTGTTCCTTGTATTTATTCTTTTTGTCTTAGACTAGAAAATACTTGTGAATGTCAGTGAAACTTTAAAACAATAAAAAACACATCGCCGAAGCCTTTTACACAGCCCTGCTATTGTCAGTGCTTTTTCCTTTGAAATAAACCGTTTAACTGTCTTTTTTTCTTCACTCAGATTTGAATGAAAAGAAGTTGAAACCTTGACTTATTTTGAGACTAATTAACAATTCTGCTGTTAACTCTTCCTTGGGGGATTTAGAAAATGACCTCAAAAACTTTCACTTTGTCAGAGTCAGAGTCGTTTTTATTGTCCCGCAAGGGGAAATTCATTTAGCAGTATGGTCATACAAAGACAGACATACAAATAAGAACAATTAAAACATTAAAACATGACATAGTAACCATAATAAATGAGTAAAAGCAGATGTGCTTCCAGCAGTGCAGGCAGAATGATAAATATGTATAAAAAATATTAAAATTTATGTGAATTGATCATTTTAACAGCGGTTGGTATAAAAGAAAATGTATACCTATTGTTTGGATGTCATGTGTCTTACTATCACAAAGCTCCTTGGTAAATGGTAAATGGCTTACACTTATATAGCGCTTTCCAGCTGTTCCAGCTGTTCCAGCTGTTCCAGCTGTACTCCTACAGCCCCAAAGCGCTTTACACTGTAGACATTCACCCACACACACATTCACACATTCACACACCGGTTGTCGGCGGAGCTGCCACACAACGGCGCTGGCCTGACAACCCGGAGCAACCAGGGGATTCAGTGTCTTGCCCAAGGACACTTTGGTGGACACAGGGGGAACTAGGGGTTCAAACCACTGACCTTCAGGTTCATGGGCGAACGCTCTGCCAACGGACCCGCCTTCCCCCAGCGATATTCTCTCAGAAACCTGAAAAACAGTGTCATGAACTCCCCGAATTTGTGTAATGTAACAAACAACTACATATTTTTATATTCTGACCCCTGAAAGCAAAAACCCAAAATATATTACTAAACTGACATTTGAATTTGTTTGTGTGTGTTTGTGTAGGTAGACCCGTATATGGAGGTCCACTCTTTGATATGTAGAAATCGCTCAAGGATTGAATTCCCCTCTTGACAATTTCTTAAAAAAAGTAATATTATGGTAAAAGGCCTTAAAAGTAAATTTTCTATCCTATTTTTGTTTTTTTTAAATGACCAGAAACAAAGGTCCACTGTTAGATGAAGTGCAATGACAGGTCCACTGAGAGTGCAGTACACGTGTATGTGTGTGTGTGTGTGTGTGTGTGTGTGTGTGTGTATATATATATATATATATATATATATATATATATATATATATATATATTTACACACATATATATACACACATGTGTGTAAATAAATGCATATGTGAGATAAGATTCATACTTGCTGCTTTTAGTTTTCTCTTATATGTCCCAAATAAATTTCAATATCTACATATGTTGTCACCAACATGAATTTTCTGTTTTTAAAGACCATGAACTCGTAGCATTTCTAAGTTACTTGTAAACACATGACTCAGAATCTACAACTCATAATTAAGATGCTAAAGTGCACATAAACGCTTTGCTGCCAACTCTCCCAGAACACGATGTTCAGACACCTGGAATGTGCATGAGCTTTCAAAAATACCAACAAACCCAGAACACTGGTGGAGTTGGAAAAGCCATTCATGATTGATTTTTTGATTGATTGATGATGATTTGTTGAAATATGCTCCCCGGTGTTCCCCCATAAGACATGAATTCTTTACTACCATCCAACTAAAACTGAGATGTTGCTACAATCAGTCCCCACAAAAGAAATACTTCAACTCCTTTGGTGCCACATGACCAGACAGTGCTCCTGATAAATATTGCACCGTCCTTGCTGCAGACTCCCCCCCCGTTTTCCCATTTATCCCAGCAGTCCTCCATCAGTCTGCATTAGCACACCTATGGGACCGGCGGACCGTTCTATTATGGGGAGAGAACATGTCTCCATTTTTCATAAGGTTGGTTAATGTTTCAGCTCCAGAGAGTAATTGTTGTGTAATAACAACAACGTGATTAATTATTCATAGATGCACGCACACACACACACACACACACACACACAGAGTGAATCTCCTCTTCTTAACGACGCACTGTTTGCTGTCTTCAACCTTTAGCTATCCATCTCTCCCTGCATCTTCTTCCTCTCTTCCATCCACCGCCCTCCCTCCGTTTCCTGACTAATGGAGTTAGTGAGCACCAAGGCTAGAACAATTAAAACAAAATTCATTTGAATGAATAAAAAGAGCAGGGAGCTGTAGTAACTGACACTTTTGAAGCAAGACAAATTATCCTGCATGGCTGGTTTAGTAGCTTTTTACAGTGGCCCCATCCCACCTCATTAACCTGTGTATTAACCCGTGCAAAAGCATTGTTAGTGCACAGTAATGCAGAGTAGATCCGCGGGTATTTTTATAAGAGAAGAACGGAATAATTACAACTCCTCGTTCACCTCTCTGGTGGGTTGCGTGCAGCTGTTAAGTGCCGGCCCGTGAAGGCTGGCGGTGCCTGGAGAAAAAACGCCTTCCTTTGCCGTCGTCTGTGCTAGGGATGGGCGGTATGGACTAAAACATGTATCACGATAATTTCTGGCATTTATCCCGATAACGATAAAAATGACGATAAAATAATACCAATTCAACTCCACCTTTTTAACTATAAATCTATCGCCATATTCAGTCTTTGGAGCCAAAACACTGCTCTAAAAGATACTAAATACTAAACTACACCAATTACATTGAATTGATGAAAACCAATTAAATGAGTTACACCTGTACTGCAAAACTGGAATGACTCAAACTCCTCGCTCCCAGATCTGCCATGTTTGTTACAAAAAAACATCATCAACGGGAATTTATCTTTCTTTCTTTCTTTCTTTCTTTCTTTTTTCTTCCAGACTCATTTCTTTCTTTCTCATATTTCTCTTTCTTTCTTTCTTTCTTTCTTTCTTTCTCATATTTCTCTTTCTTTCTTTCTTTCTTTCTCATATTTATCTTTCTTTCTTTCTTTCTTTCTTTCTTTCTTTCTTTCTTTCTTTCTTTCTTTTTTCTTTCTTTCTTTCCTTCTTTCTTTCTTTCTTTCTTTCTTTCAGACTCATTTCTTTCTTTCTTTCTCTTTCTTTCTTTCTTTCTTTCTTTCTTTCTTTCTTTCTTTCTTTCTTTCTTTCTTTCTTTCTTTCTTTCTTTCTTTCTTTCTTTCTTTCTTTCTTTCTTTTTTCTTCCAGACTCATTTCTTTCTTTCTCATATTTCTCTTTCTTTCTTTCTTTCTTTCTTTCTTTCTTTCTTTCTTTCTTTCTTTCTTTCTTTCTTTCTTTCTTTCTTTCTTTCTTTCTTTCTTTCTTTCTTTCTTTCTTTCTTTCTTTCTTTCTTTCTTTCAGACTCATTTCTTTCTTTCTCATATTTCTCTTTCTTTCCTTCTTTCTTTCTTTCTTTCTTTCTTTCTTTCTTTCTTTTTTCTTCCAGACTCATTTCTTTCTTTCTCATATTTCTCTTTCTTTCCTTCTTTCTTTCTTTCTTTCTTTCTTTCTTTCTTTCTTTCTTTCTTTCTTTCTTTCTTTCTTTCTTTCTTTCTTTCTTTCTTTCTTTCTTTCTTTCTTTCTTTCTTTCTTTTTTCTTCCAGACTCATTTCTTTCTTTCTCATATTTCTCTTTCTTTCTTTCTTTCTTTCTCATATTTCTCTTTCTTTCTTTCTTTCTTTCTTTCTTTCTTTCTTTCTTTCTTTCTTTCTTTCTTTCTTTCTTTCTTTCTTTCTTTCTTTCTTTCTTTCTTTCTTTCCTTCTTTCTTTCTTTCTTTCTTTCAGACTCATTTCTTTCTTTCTCATATTTTTCTTTCTTTCTTTTTTTCCTTCCTTCCTTCCTTCCTTCCTTCCTTCCTTCCTTCCTTCCTTCCTTCCTTCCTTCACGTACGTTGTGCGTGGATTTAACACAGAACCATAAATCAGTTTTACACAAAAACATCAACGGGAATTTATCATTTTTACCGTGAGATACAAATTCTTACCGTGGGGAATTCTTTTGACGGTTTATCGTGAACGGTAAAATATCGCCCATTCCTAGTCTGTACGTGTTTTTTCAGTGCATTTTCGAAGCAACGAGAGATGCGTGAGATTTGCAGCCTGCTTCATGACAGACTCGTGAGGCAGTTAAGGAAATGCCAAGGCCATCTGTGCTGCTCTAAGAGGGTGTGAAATAAAGACAGAGCATGTGCCATCCTGCCATGAGAGGTCATTACCGGCTCTTCAGAGGCAGCAGATCATGTCAGTTATACAGGTCACAGTCTTGTGGGCCGGTGCTCTCTCTCTCTCTTCAGTATTCACATCATCTCTGGCATTTTAACACTCGGTAATGAGTCCTGAGGAGTCTGGAGTTAAAATGTGTGCTACATAAGAGCTCTGATTCTGGGGGACGGTGGCCAAGCAGCCGCTAACAAAGATCAGATGCCGCCAGATGGCGGGGAGATGTTTCTGCTGGTCGTCAGAGTAACCGTCTCTCCTGACAGCCAAGGAGAGTTTATTTGTACAGCAGATTTCTTATACCAGGAAATTCAAAGTGCTTCTTATTGAACATACAGTACAGCAAGATGCAAAAGAAACATTTAAAATGGAATTAAAACTACTAGGTGTATGGGTCAATGACGTGACGCCTGTATTTTCTGAAAAACAGATTTTTTTTCAAATCAAAAAAGAGTTAAATGGATAAAAAAATACCAGATATATCCCTACCTGTCCCACATATGGACTCACTTGAATCTTACCAAAAAATACTTTTTTTGAAATCACTCTAAATGTATTTAAATCAATCTTCTGCCCAATCTGGCATGATTTCCCAACTGTCTTGTAGTGTGTAAGATTGCAACACATTAGTATTTATATTTCCATCATAATATACAAAGAAAGTTTGACTGATAACGTCCATTTTATGAAATATCATGCGGCCTGACCATTAAAAAAACAACCATTTTTGTATAATACTGAAAACTTGTAAAAAAAAGATGTCAAGATGTTAAGGAAATTAATTTATTTTAATATGAATCATGGTTTTGCAAAAACATGACCTCTGAAATCACTTAATTTAAAATGTTTATATGAATTTATGTGTACACAACATTCTTAATGTTTGAACAACTGCAATAGATATTCTTTTTTTTATTATTTTAAAATTGACCTGTTGAAAATCCTTATTCGTCATTGACCGGTATACAGTTAAAAACACAAATAGAATAGGACAGGAACATTTTTAACCCCGATGTAAATCAGCGGAGCGTTTCAGCAGCCCTGATGCATTCTGGGAGTTTGCTCTGCATGTGAGAAGCATAAAAACTGGACTCTGCCTCTCTGTGTTCTGACTGTGGGAACAGGAAGCAGAGCTGATGCACTGAGGGTTCTGGCTGGTTTGTAATGAGCCAGAAGGTCCAACATGTATTCTGGCCCAGAAACCATTCGGTGGTTTATAAACCAACAGTTTTTTGAAACCGATCCTTTGACAGACAGAAGGCCAGTGGAAAGATCTGAGGTACTGGCGTTATATGATCCACTTTCTGGGTCTTAGGGACTCCAGCAGAAGCAGCTTTCTGAACCGGCTGCAGCTGTTTGATGGACTTTTGAGGGAGACTTGTGAAGACGGTGTTACAGTAGTCCAGTCTCCTGAGGACGGATGCATGGACTGGTTTATCTAAGTCCTGCTGAGACACCAGTCCTTTAATCCTCGATATGTTCTTTGACTTCACAACGGATAGATTTCTACTTTACAGCAGAACCGGCCGATTCCAGCTCTCGAGTGCCGTTGTCCTGCGTGTTTTAGATGTTCCCTTGCTTTTCATGCTATGCTTTTATATAGCGTCTAATACAACAAAAGTTGTCTCTAGACGTTTTCCAGAGACCCAGAACATGAACCCCCGCGCAATTATTACATAAACAATGGCAGGTAGAAACTCCCATAGTGGGAGAAAAACCTTAAGCCAAACAGTGGCAAGAAAAACTCCCCTTTAGGAGGAAGAAACCTGGACCAGGACCAGGATCATAAGGGGGGACCCTCCTGCCGAGGGCCAGACTGGGGGGTCAGGGACGTCAGCAGCACAGCAGGCAGGTGGAAGCAGCAACGGGATGACCGGGGGTGGGGACAGCAGGCCAGCACGCAGCTCCCGAAGCTCCGGCCCAATCAGCAAGTCCCAGGTTGGGGTGCAGGGTCGGGGAAAGGTTGAGAAGGGGCAGGGCCAGGGAGAGGAGTCTTGAGGGACAAATCTCTCCCGCGCCTGACCGGGCCGTTACCCTGCCCCTCTTACTCTCACGCTGCAGGTTCCGGTGTTGTGCATTCAGAGATGCTCTTCGCCACCGGCAGAGGATGCTGCACCATGTACAAAAGAGAAAAAAAGAGAAGAAAAGGGGGGCCAGCACAAGAAACTACAGGAGCGACTCTAACACACTAGAGTTTACACTACCTACAGATTTACCAACACCAGCTAGAGGTTTACTAAACACTAACTATAGGCTTTACTAAACAGAAAGGTTTTAAGTTTAGTTTTAAAGGTGGAGGTGGTGTCAGCCTCCTTAACCCAGATTGGAAGTTGGTTCCATAGTAATGGTGCCTGATAGCAGAACGCCCGCCCTCCAAATCTACATTTAGATACTCTAGGAACTACGAGTAAACCTGCACTCTGAGAACGGAGAGCTCTGCCAGGAACATAAGGCACTATCAGGTCTTGCAAATAATGCGAGCTAAGCCGTTTTGGGCTTTATATGCAAGTAATAAAATTTTAATTTGGATTCTGGAATTGCTTCATGACGTTCTCCGTGCGTCGCTGGTTTGATCCAGATTTCCCAAATGATTAATCACCATGTATACATGGATAACCCTGTTAGCTCACGCATGGAAACAGATTATTCTGAATGTTTCAGTAACCGGAATATTGACCTTAACCCGAATTTTGACTCCATGTAAACGTAGTCACTGTAACTTTGGAATCCTGTCCCGGTTACAACTGGGTTTTAGCCAGCATGTCACACATCCGAGGGATGGAAGGTGCTCAAAGAGCCACAGTGGACGTCTTGGCAGAGGCAGCCGACTTAAGGGAGTGATGGCGGCAGAAAAGAGAAAAATCTAAGTGTTTTACAAGGGAATTAACTACCGAGGCTGTGGGGGACAGAAAGAGCTGACAATTGTAAAAGTTCCTTATTTGCTGCTTTAAAAGAGCCATAATGACTGAAATGACTCTGCTACCTGTTCATCTCCCTCACTCTGAGGTAATATTTACATTTGATGGAACCGACAGCAGTTTACATGTTGAAGAGCTCGACCTTGGTGAAGCTCTAATCCCATTTGATATTAAAGAGTAAGCCAGCGAACTCTTAATTAGAATCCTGGCGAGAGGTTTAACTCGCTGCTCTTTTGTCTTTTTGTGCAAACAGAAAGCTGCGGGAAACTTTACAAACGAACGCTCCTCAAAGGTGAGCGCGCTCTCAGAGCTGCTGCTGCCGGGAGGTGGAAAATCAAGCTGCACAGCGCTCTTTTATTCTTATTTCAGTTTATTTACACTAAATTACATTTTTGTTCAGTTTGCAGCCTGTGTTCACCGTCTCAGCTCTCTCTGAATAAACAGAATTCTTTTTCTGCCACAGCCTTGGTCCCTTTACACCTATTGTGAAAAGCTTTTCCTGCTTCTTTAATTTATTCATTAATGCTCATTTACACACACACACACACACACACACACACACACACACACACACACACACACACACACACACACACACACACACACACACACACACACACACACACACACACACACACACACACACAGTATAACTGGACAGTCATGAGACAAAATGTGTGATTTTCAAGTTTCAATAGATTTTCAGATAAATTCAGGTGGTGATCAAACATTTGATTTGATTTTTTTTTAATTTTGTACATGTAAAAGACAACAATTAAAAGAGAAGATAAGAAAACAAAACAAAGCAAACAAAAAAAACAACAAAACAAAGAATGTCATACTTTAACACTTAATATCTTAATGTACATGTGCAAAAAGGAGTAGGAAAAAGTGTAAACGTATTTAATCCTACCGCCATTCACTAATCATTTATTAACACGTATTTATAATAACTAACTATAATATAATTATACTCACACACTTACTTATACATACATATACATAGTCACATAGTTGAGTATTTCTATATATTTGTACACACATGTCCATATAAATATACTTATTTACACCATAATCTCTATATTAACTATATCTGTTCTATATCTATATATATATCTACATACACACATATTTATAGTTCTGATTTATAGTTCTGCGTTGAATCCACACACAACGTACGTGAAGGAAGGAAGGAAGGAAGGAAGGAAGGAAGGAAGGAAGGAAGGAAGGAAGGAAGGAAGGAAGGAAGGAAGGAAGGAAGGAAGGAAGGAAGGAAGGAAGGAAGGAAGGAAGGAAGGAAGGAAGGAAGGAAGGAAGGAAGGAAGGAGGAAGGAAGGAAGGAAGGAAGGAAGGAAGGAAGGAAGGAAGGAAGGAAGGAAGGAAGGAAAGAGGAAGGAAGGAAGGAAGGAAGGAAGGAAGGAAGGAAGGAAGGAAGGAAGGAAGGAAGGAAGGAAGGAAGGAAGGAAGGAAGGAAGGAAGGAAGGAAGGAAGGAAGGAAGGAAGGAAGGAAGGAAGGAAGGAAGGAAGGAAGGAAGGAAGGAAGGAAGGAAGGAAGGAAGGAAGGAAGGAAGGAAAGAGGAAGGAAGGAAGGAAGGAAGGAAGGAAGGAAGGAAGGAAGGAAGGAAATGAGCCTGACAGAAAGAAAGAAAGAAAGAAAGAAAGAAAGAAAGAAATAAAGAAATAAAGAAAGAAAGAAAGAAAGAAAGAAAGATAGATAGATAGATAGATAGATAGATAGATAGATAGAGTGGTGATAGATTTATAGTTACAAAGATGGAGTTGAATTGGTATTTTTTTTAATCGTCATTTTTATCGTTATCGGGATAAATGCCAGAAATTATCGTGATACATTTTTTAGTCCATACCGCCCATCCCTAATATATATATATATATATATATATATATATATATATATATATATACTCGTGCATACCTACACATGTAATTAGCTGCCCATTTCTGTACAAACATGTCATGACCCTGATTCGTGTTCCTGCTGCTGTTTTGACTCATTTAAAGTAAATCTGCACCCAAATCTTGACCGAAAACACGTGCACTCACATCAACGCTCAGGAACTGAACTGTGTTGAAAAGTTCAGTTACATAAATGTCCATGTCTGAAAAGAGAATAAAAAATATGTCCCAGAATATTTCCAGTCTATCTTGTATTTTTAAATGCATCTGAAAATCCAATAGGAGTTGTATTATTCTAATGTTTTTCTTCGTGGTAATATGGAGCTCCGTGGCTGCTAACTGGCAGGAAGATAAACCCGTGTAGCCCGAGGCAGCTCAGCGATGATGAGCTAAACAAACAGGCTAACAGCATCAGTCTGCTGAACGCCGCATGTTCCTTACATCTTAGAGGAGCGGGAGAAGAGAAGCTCGGGAATCAAAGGACTGTGGGAAAATGAAGACGGAAAGAGGAAGGACTTCAAAGATATCTGATAGGCTGCTCGGGCCGTGTTTTAGCTAATGGATGAGCTGGCTGACTGTCAGGTTGAATATCTCACTATGATGGGATTTCTTTTTCCTTTTTTCTCCCTTTACTCAACCAAAGGGAGCTGACTGTCACTGAAACACACGTGTGGGCAGCTCAGGGCTGAAATAGCTGGGAACTGTATTATTGGTAGCATATAAATATAAGAAAAGGTTTCCGTATTTTCCGCACTATAAGGCTAAACCTAAAAGCCTTTAATTTTCTAAAAAACCGGCAGTGCGCCTTATATATGATCATTACGGTAATGTCTGTTACTGTAGTCAGGGGGATTGTGGGTAATGTAGTCGGTGTCGCCGAAGTAATGATGCTAAAAAAGTCAGGAATCGTCACAGACGTTCAAGACAACAGCAGCAACGCTGACTCACATAATGGAGACTTTGACGAGACGGAGCAAAGCTGGTTTTTATTTTGTTAATAAAGTTTGACATACGGTACTTCTTGTTTTTTTTTTTTGCATTTGCTGTAGGATTTTGTAGCATTTCCTGTAGCAGCTCCATCAGGTAGATACGTAACTCAACCCCAGACACTATAGTACGGTATTTTACCAGATATTTAGTGCGCCTTATATATGGAAAAAAAGTTTTAAAATACGTCATTCATTGAAGGTGCGCCTTATAGTGCGGAAAATACGGTATTAGTTTAAACATCAGTACAATGGGAACAAATCTATTCAAGAGCCACGATGCACTGAAGTGAACATCCATCCATCCATCAGCTATGTGTAGTGTTGCCCCGATCGATCGGGCCCGATCACGTCATTTTCAAAACATCGGTATCAGCCAAAAAAGTATCGGGATATACCTAGTTATTAATGTTTTTAATATACCGTATTTTCTGGACTATAAGCCGCTACTTTTTTCATAGGTTTTCAACATGCAGCTTATACAAAGGTGCAGCTATTCTGTGGATTTTTCTACCACCACTCGGGGCGCTCTAACCGGAATTAGAATCAAAACTAAGACAAAATGAATGCAAAGAAGAATACACTACTTCTTCTTTAGCAGATAGAAGTAGAAGCAGATTTCAAACAGATAAATAGATAAATAAATACCGGTTATTTTCTCTTGGTTCTGTCCCGTTTTAATCAGCAAAGTTGCTGCCGTGTTAAAAGACACAGTTAGGAAATTATCTATTTAGGTACAAACATGTACATCATTTACAGTTCAAAATCCTTCTGTACATGTAGTAAATATCTAATCTAACAACATAAATATCTGCGGCTTGCGTATCTTTTTTTTTAACTTGAACGGATGCCGCTTATATGCAGGTGCAGCTTATATTCCAGAAAATACGGTATATTAATTATTAAATCGTTTTATAATTGTATTTAACAACTGTATTTAACAATACAGACAGTTGATGTGTGTTTATAAGATATTGCTTTTGGGCAACTCAAGTTAGTTAGTTAGTTAGTTAATGTATTTGTCCACAAGTGGAGATTTGTCTTTTGTCTCATAATACAAAAACAACAGTAGCATGACACAGCAACAAACACTTAACATTTACACGCAAAACATCTTAGTGCCAAAAAAGGAGGAACAACAAGGGCATGTACATAAAAGACACGACTACCGAGACGTCCCTCATTCAGAGCCTTAATGGCGTTGGGAATGAATGAGTTTTTAAATAAGTTCCGGTTAGCCTTTGGTAACTGTACCGTCTACCTGAGGGAAGTAATTTAAACTCGCTGCAGAGTGGGTGAGTAGATCATTTACTATCCTAGCAGCTTTTTTCCCAATAACTTCCTTATAAATGCCACTTAAGTTTCTCTGTGTCTTCCCTATTATTTTTGAGACTAAATTCACTATTGTTTGTAGCTTGCATCTATTTTTTTGTGGTAAGGTTGCAGTACCACATTGCCAAGTTAAAGGTTAAGATCCCCCAAGTGATCGGGATCGGATCGGGAGCTAGAAAATCATGATTGGGACAACCCATAGCTATGTTTGGTTCCAGCATGGTTTCTGCAGAACGGTACACATGCATGGATGCCCCGGTGTTTACTGGTATGAGGAAGCAAAGCAACGAGGAGTCTTTAAAATCACTGGCCCGGCACTCAGATTTTAAAGTGTCCTCATGGTTTGCACGCTGATTTGCACACTCGGGTTCATGTAGGAGTTGGCATCCTTTAGATTGATGCATCAACCCTTTTTTATCCCCATTTCATATGCACACGCACACACGGATAAATATTTGAATTTGGAGAGGAGCGGTATGAAAGAACAAAGAGGGAGAGGGAGGATGTGGAATTATGTTTGCATCTGTGCATGCTTGTTTGTGCATGTGTGTGTGTGTAGCGTTCCTTTTCACCGTTAACACTGAAGCACAGTTCAAGCCTATTTCCTCTGAGAGAGGGCCAGAAATATGTTTTGGTACCGGTGCTGCGGCGGAGATAAGATCCACGCTAGTGCAGCCACAATCTGATCCCGTCTCTGTGCCACAGGGAAAAATCCAATTTCCTCCACACTGCATGAAGAAAGAGAACGGAAAAAACAATACGATTTTTAATCAATGATTAATACCTTGCAGGAGATGAATATTTATCTCTTGCATATTCCTGTAAAAACAAATTGTACCACCTAACATATTATTGTGTGTGTGTTCTCGCTGCATTTTTGGATGAGTAATTGTCTGGCGTGTCTTTAACCTGAGTCTTTTGTCTCTACATGGCCTTCTTCCACGGGCCATGTTTGCCTTCTCGCAACATGACATTTGGAGCGCAAATTGTCTAGCCTTTTCGGAAGGCCGGACTGTCTAGCTCACACTGACAAGACAGAGGGAACAGTCCCTCAGATAACTGCTCCGTCCTCGATTATTAGGCGTCTTTGAACTAAATGTTCCCCGCGCCGTGCGTGCCTGTCATCTGTTGGAGATAAACAGCCGCGGTAATGGTGCAGCTGCAATTTCCACTCTTGATTTGGACTTTGTCACCGTGTCAGAGTGGGTGGGGAGAAGCACTTGCTCACAGGTCAGCGTGAGACATAAGGACCTGCATGGCAGGCCTGATGACAGGCTGGAGGAGGAGAAGAAGAAGAACTGAGCATGATGTAGCTGTGGAAGCTAAAACTAATAATACTGATCCGTATACAGAGGTGTCAAGTAACAAAGTACAAATACTTCGTTACCTTACTTAAGTAGAAATTTTGGTTATCTATACTTCACTGGAGTAATTATTTTTCAGACGACTTTTTACTTTTACTCCTTACATTTTCACACAATTATCTGTACTTTTCACTCCTTACATTTTAAAAACAGCCTCGTAAAAACTTTGTGCCTCAAGCCCCACATGGTTAGACGTACATGCAAGAAAATCGGTACACACCTGTATTATGTCGCAACTGAAAGAAAAGTCTCTTGGAGCCATGGCCGAAACCCAACAGAAAGTCAGCCATTTTGAATTAATCGTGTAATTTTGTCGAAATTCATGCCATTCCTTCAGCCGCTTCAGAGCACGAACCGTAACGTGCACGTGTGTTATACATCAAAATGTGCGTCTCGATCTTGCGACTACACGCATTACTTTTCTCTTTCAAAAGTGTTACCATGGCGACGCTAGACGCCAAAAAGCGCGCGTCCCCTTCATATGATTGGTCCAAATTTGATAGTTCCCCAAAAGTCACCAAATTTTGCACCAAGCCAGGCCTGGCGATAAATTTGATATTTCATGGTTTGTATTAAAGGGATTGTGACATGAAAAACACATTTTTCTTGATTTTTTGTGTTTTGTTGGGTGTCTTGACATCAATTACACCCAAAAAACAACGAACTTTTAACATTCAGTGTATTGTGTGCTTTCTGGGATTGTCCGCATAACTGTGCAAAAACGGCGCACCTGGTTTGGTGGCGGGCCGTTACGTAACGGCCCGCTAAATCACCGCCCCCTCCACCCAGCTCCCTGCCTCCTCTCCTCTCCAGTGCACCATAAAGGCTGATTTATGGTTCCGCGTTACACCGACGCAGAGCCTACGGCGTAGGGTTACGCGGCGACGCGCACCATACGCTGAACCCTACGGCGTAGGCTCTGCGTCGATTTAACGCGGAACCATAAATGAGGCTTAACACGGAGCAGTTTAGAGCCTCTTTTGTTCTAATCACCGGAGGAAAACTGCTAAGAAGACCCGCGGCCACTGACTGGACTTAAGATAAGGGGACAGTGCTGCTTGCATGCCTTTATTTTTATGATTGTTTGCTGTGGTTCGCCCTCCTGCTTTTCCGTGCATGCTTCGCCTGTCGCTCCGACGCCGCTGTGAGTGTATGGCTGGAGGAGGAGGAGGTTGGGAGGAGGAGCGGAGCAATGATTGACAGGAAAGGGGGGAAAGGAAGCATTTTTCACGGCGCAAAAAAACACTGTAATAAACAGCCAGGAAAAGAGTACTAGAGTGAAGTTTTTCTTGTTACACTCTTTTAGACACATTTGAGGGATGTTGGCCAAGACTTTTAATAGTGTTAAAAGCATGTTAAAAATGATGTCACAATACCTTTAATGGGCGTGGCCTAACGGCTCAACAGCGCCCCCTAGAAAACTTTTCTCTGCCATAACTATTGAATGGTTTGACAAAAAGAGTCGTGGGTGGTGTCATGGGACTCGGTATTGAGTCCTTGACCATAATTGGTGAAAATTAGCCCCGCCCCTTCTTCTGATTGGTTGTCCCTATTTCCTGCTATAACTTTTGAATGGTTTGACATAGAGAGTCGTGGGTGGTGTCATCTGACTCTGTTTTGAGTCCTTGACCTTCGTTGGCCTGAATTAGCCCCGCCCCTTCTTCTGATTGGTTGGCCCTTTTTTCTGCTATATCTTTTGAATGGTTTGACATAGGAAGTCATGGGTGGTATCATTTCTGATATGCTTATGGGGGACGGTGGCCGTGAGTGCGAGGGCCCGTTCATCGCTGCTTGCAGCTTTAATTTTTGCTTATTATTTGTAGAATCATTATAATTCTTCCCAGTGTGCTGCTGGCCTTATTGCAAACCTTTTGGTCGGGTCTGGATTAAAACAGAGCCTTTCAGAGTGTTGGCCATATGTTAAAAGGCACAATTCTCCAATTTGTAAAGTGAAGCTGACAGTGTTGAAAATTGACTCGTAAGAGGTCAGCTGTGTAAACTGGTTGTGTGAACCCCCTTAAAGAACTAGAATATTGTTAGTATAAGGTTAAAGCTTTCATTTTGTGCAAGAGGGAATACATTTGGTCAGTCATTTATGCCGCTTTTCCACTAGTACCTACTCAGCCCGACTCGACTCGTCTCCACTCGGTTGTGGAATGTTGAGAAAAAAGTCAAAATGTAGAGAAAAAAGTCGAAATGTCAAGAAAAAAGTCAATTTTTTTTTGAAAAAAGTCAAAATGTCGAGAAAAAAGTCGAAATGTTAAGAAAAAAGTTTCGACTTTATTCTTGAAATTGTATTTCAACACTAATCTCGACATTTTGCCTTTTTTCTCGAAGTGCACAATAAAAAAAATCTTTCAAATATATTTTCTCCTGCATGGCCCTGATATTCTTCCGTACAAATCTTCGTTAACAGAAATGTAATATTTATTCTACACATTTTTACAGCATTGGAAAACATTAGGAATGTTTGTCATGTTTGTCCTCCTACAGAAACCACATTAACACAAAAAAATATATTTCTCTCCCCCATCTATTTCTATTTTCAAACATTTTTGAAAAAGCTCCAGGGAGCCAGTAGGGTGGCGCTAAAGAGCCGCATGCTGCTCTGGAGCCGCGGGTTGCCGACCCCTGGTTTAGATACACAATCAAATACGTCACAGCAGCTTCTCCAACCTCCTACTTCTGCTCCAGGTGCTGAATTGTTATGGAAAAGAAACTTGGCCGAGCTGAGATGAGTCGAGCCGAGTAGGTACTAGTGGAAAAGCGCCCTTATATTCCACTATTTCTCTCACCTAAACTTGTTTCTGTAAATACAAGCCCAAAGCGAGGAGTCTCTACCTTGGGTAAGGCCCTTCAGTGCTGCCCCCCCCCCATAAAACTGTTTTTTGGGGGGGGGTGTTGACTCAGCGCTGGTCTGGTCTGCCGTAGGCAGGAAATAACATTCAGCCTTTTTGATGTCCCCTTCTTGTCTGAGTCTTTTGTCATCCGTCCCCACTATCACTGTTTCTCTAAACACGGCGAACACAAAGCTAAACCGCCTTGGCTTCTTTCATGTTGATCTCACCATCATAGTATTCCTTTCTTCTTGTCATCTTCTTCTTTTTCTTCTCATGTTATTGGTAGTTGACAAACAGTAGTATTAGTTTAGGTTAGGGGGTCCTACAGGTCATGAGAGCATGAGGAGCCTTGCAACCTTGTAGGTTTTCTAATAAAGAAAAAGTTGGTTAGTTGACAAACAGTATCAGTGATGCTTTACTTCCACTATATGATGTGGAGTGTTAGTTTAGGTTAGGGGATCCTACAGGGGTCCAATATTATAATGGAAACACAACTACTGAAAGCACGAGGAGTTTGGCACATTTGCAACCTTGTAGGTTTTACCCCAATAAAGAAAAACCCCACGTACACTGACCAAAGAGATCAGCACGAATTAGGATCTCACAAACAAGTACACATGCAGGAACCTGTCATTTACTAATAGCTGTTTAGCTATAAAATGTATAGGAATCGTTCAGTTTGTGATACAAGCATGAAATTTGGTACAAATAGCCAAAGGTTTCCCCAAAAGATATGGACATGGAGCCATCGTGAATTTTCAACATGGCGCCCATGGCAGCCATTTTTCAAAATGGCCGCCAGAAACAAGTGTTTTCTAATGAGTGATTAGTTGAAATGAGTTGCCCGTTTGCCCTGGCTGAGCTTCATCATCCACTCTATTACTTATCCATTCATTGGATGGTTCAGTTCTTGCAGATATGAGGATCTTTTTTGGTTCATTATTTCAAAGTTTGTTTTTATGTATAATAGATCTATTTTCCTGAAATGACGGTATATATTTTATTTTGGCTAATATGGCTGTTATCATGAAAGAAACAGTTGTCATGTTCAGTTTTGAGGTAGAAGGAAGCTTCTGGCCAATTCCAATGTTTCAAATGTGATTTCTGCATCATCAATAATGACTGATTAGACACCAAGATCATCCATATCAGACACAAACACAAATGATGGCAAAAATGGCGGCCATCTTGAATTTTAAATGACAATTTTTCAATTATCCAAGAGGCATCTACCAAGTACTATATGTGGTAAATATGTCTAAAATATCATATTATGTCTCTAAGTCATATAAAAAGAGTTGTTTCTGGCGTCCATTTTGAAAAATGGCTGCCATGGGCGCCATGTTGAAAATTCACGATGGCTCCACGTCCAATTATTTTTGGAATGCCTTTGGCTATGTGGGTACCAAATGTCATGCTTGTATCACAAACTGAACGATTGTTTTGGTTATCTCCTGCACTATAAAAGAACAGCAGACAAAGCATCAAGGTTTCTGCTACAAACACAGTAGAGCTACTTGTAAAGCTGTTGAACATATTTAACATGGTTTGTGTGGCTTTAAGTTTAAAACAAACGGCTTAAGTAGCCTATTTTGTCTAACAAAGACTTTCTTTAGCAAACATGTGCAGTATCAAGGCTACATTTTTAGCTTAAATACACTGAAATGTAAAAGATTAAACAAACCATGATTCAGGACCATGGACAAAGATTACGGTAAACATTAAATCATTAAAGTCTCTTTTTTTTGATAAGAAGAACATCAGTTAGTTACAGGTACATTTGCCCTCTCTGTTACTTTCAGCCTGTAAAAGGTTTTTAAAGAATCAGCGTGAGCATCAAGAAACCTGTCGTGGCTCGAGACCACCACTTTCTCTGACATGTTATAGTTATTTTGGAACATAAAACACTTTAGCACTTCCTGTGAGTGATTTTAGGACCATGGACAGCGCGGGTTAGAACAAATCAAATCCCAGCCAGAGAAGCCTTAGTGCACTGAGAGAAAAATGAAGAATTGCACGATATTGTGTGGCTGTGCAGCAATGGGTATTGTATCTTTTATTTTCCTCCTTTCCTTTGTCCTAGTGTACTACTTTGTGTTTTTTTACCTTAAGAAAACATTGTTTTTCTTTGAAATCTCAAACGCTGTCTAATTTCAGTGTATAATTCTTATCGCTGTATTGTATGCTTTAAAAATGCTCTGATCTCACCTTCCTCTGGCATAAATATGAATATCCAGAGATGATTTTACCTCCTCTTACAGCCCTCAGACATGTCAGGTATATTAGAGATTGTGATATTTAAGATGAGCAAAAAAGAGAAACGATAATGCAGATAGAGTTACTTTTATAGTAGCTACTGGACTTAACAGTTTTAACCCTTGTGTTGTCTTTGGGTCAAGGGAGGAGGAAGGGAAGAAATAAGGAAGAAAGGGAGAAAAGAAGGAAGAAAGAAAGGGAGGAAAGAAGGAAGGAAATAAGGGAGGAAAGAAGGGAGGAAGGAAGGGAGGAAAGAAGGAAGGAAGGGAGGAAAGAAGGAAGGATGGGAGAAAAGAAGGAAGGAAGGAAAGAAGGAAGGGAGGAAGGAAGGAAGGAAGGAAGGAAGGAAGGGAGGAAAGAAGGAAGGAAGGAAGGAAAGAAGGAAAGAAGGAAGGATGGGAGAAAAGAATGAAGGAAGGAAGGAAGGAAGGAAGGAAGGAAGGAAGGAAGGAAGGAAGGAAGGAAGGAAGGAAGGAAGGAAGGAAGGAAGGAAGGGAGGGAGGGAGGAAGGAAGGAAGGGAGGGAGGGAGGGAGGAAGGAGGGAAGGAAGGAAGGAAGGAAGGAAGGAAGGAAGGAAAGAAGGAAAGAAGGAAGGATGGGAGAAAAGAATGAAGGAAGGAAGGAAGGAAGGAAGGAAGGAAGGAAGGAAGGAAGGAAGGAAGGAAGGAAGGAAGGAAGGAAGGAAGGAAGGAAGGAAGGAAGGACAGGAAAGAAGGAAAGAAGGAAGGATGGGAGAAAAGAATGAAGGAAGGAAGGAAGGAAGGAAGGAAGGAAGGAAGGAAGGAAGGAAGGAAGGAAGGAAGGAAGGAAGGAAGGAAGGAAGGAAGGAAGGAAGGAAGGAAGGAAGGACAGGAAAAAAGAAGGAAGGAAGGAAGGAAGGAAGGAAGGAAGGAAGGGAGAAAATAAGAAAGAAAGGGAGGAAAGAAGGAAGGAAGGGAGGAAATAAGAAAGAAAGGGAGGAAAGAAGGAAGGGAGGAAGGAAGGAAGGAAGGAAGGAAGGAAGGAAGGAAGGAAGGAAGGAAGGAAGGAAGGAAGGAAGGAAGGAAGGGAGAAAAGAAGGAAGGAAGGAAGGAAGGAAGGAAGGAATGAAGGGAGAAAGGAAGGAAGGAAGGAAGGAAGGAAGGAAGGAAGGAAGGAAGGAAGGAAGGAAGGACAGGAAAAAAGAAGGAAGGAAGGAAGGAAGGAAGGAAGGAAGGAAGGGAGAAAAGAAGGAAGGAAGGGAGGAAGGAAGGGAGGAAGGAAGGAAGGAAGGAAGGAAGGAAGGAAGGAAGGAAGGAAGGAAGGAAGGAAGGAAGGGAGAAAAGAAGGAAGGAAGGGAGGAAAGAAGGAAGGAAGGGAGAAAATAAGAAAGAAAGGGAGGAAGGAAGGAAGGAAGGGAGGAAAGAAGGAAGGAAGGGAGGAAGGACGGAAGGAAGGAAAGAAGGAAAGAAGGAAGGATGGGAGAAAATAATGAAGGAAGGAAGGAAGGAAGGAAGGAAGGAAGGAAGGAAGGAAGGAAGGAAGGAAGGAAGGAAGGAAGGAAGGAAGGAAGGAAGGAAGGAAGGAAGGGAGAAAAGAAGAAGAAGCTGAAATGACGGGAATTGCGTCATCACGTATATTCGGTTTAATATTCGGTGCATCAGCTGTTTTTGTGATGAAGACATTAGTATGTTGTTAATAGTAATCACTTCAGATAAAACCCATTATGGGTCCAGGGTTTATTATGTGTGCATTAGTTAACATATTCTCGGTAAACAATTTTGTTTCAATGTAAAAGCTTTGGAATACATAAACTTTGGCTGCATCAATAATTCATCAGGCATGCAGTGCCGCGGTAAAACCATGTGTATTATAATCCTCTGTTGATTAAATAACATATTAGCACGTGGGGCTACTGTATTCCTCCGCTGGCCGGCCCCTCTTGTTGCCCCGTATTCTTAATCCTTCCTCGGCCTGTTGTGTTTTTGCTCCACTGGGGACCAATCGCGCCAATTCCACTCACTGAGCCTGATAATTAGTGACAATTGTAAAAGTAATTTACAAACTCAAGCGATGCCATTGAGCAAATGGTGCCAATTAACTAGAGATGCTAATGTGGGCAGAAATGTGGGAAAAGCAGCACCGGCCTTGGTTACAGGGAGAGGATGCGGGATGGGAATGTTTCCTCCACACATCGGGGAGAATCGTCCCGGGAGGAGAGAGGAGGCCGTGCATCGTGTAGGACCGAGCTTGTCATTATGTTACAGATTAATTTCAGTTTAGTTTAGTTTATTTGCACATAAAAAAAATTTAAAAAATACAACCACCAAAAGTTCAGACGAACAGTATGTAGAAAAAAAAGGAAACAAAAAAAAGAAATACAATGTGACAGAAAAAATGTACAAGAGGAACCAAAGAAAACCCATAAGGGCTTGTCGAGTGGTTCCTCCTATAATGAAACAAACAATATCTACAGAGATATGTAAAACATAATGTAAAACAACTAAGGAGAATAAGCTAAATTACTAGAAAAACAGGAATCTTTTTTTTTTATATATATCTTTTTATTTCACATTAATTTTCACAATTAACATTTTCACGTTCATGACTTCTATTATACCCACATTCCTACCGTCCCCATAATTACCCTAGGGGGAAAAAAAAACAAAAAACATAGGCTACATTAAGGGAGAACAAAATTAAATAAATATTAAAAAAATAAATAAATAAAATATATAATGGCAGCAACAGCGATATCAAACTATATCCATCCATACCTACAAACATACATACATATAAGGCACAAGTTCGAAAATAGAAATACTCATTAGTCCCCTTTGGAAAAATTCTCCAGTTTTGAAAATAATGGAAACCAAAATTCTTGAAAAATATGACCACGGTTGTATTTTTCCAAAGTGAATTTTTCCAATGGTAAAAAAACTGAAATTTGATCCCAAAAAAACTTGAAAGTTGGAGGGGAATCATCTTTCCAAAGTAAAAGTATGAAAAACAGGAATCTGATGAGGATGTGCAGAGACGTTCTGGAAATTAGTGGTTAAGCTTTGCTAAGCTGGGTTAGCAAAAAAGTTGTGATTTGTTTTTTGAAATTATTTGTGCTCGAGCGTTCTCTAATATTGATCGGTAAGGTGTTCCAATAAAGAACCTAAGAACTAACTGAAAATTGGGAAAAAAGGTTGGATGGAGATTTTTTGCAGACCTGGTATTAAAGTGATGAATTTGGGAATTGAATTGAAATAAAGAATGAAAACAGGTTGGAAGTAGCTTGTGGATGGATTGATAAACAAAAAGACAAATCTGAAAAACATTTACAGCAGAAAAAGGGACAATACTGATCAATCATGATCAGGGCAAATAGGATGTTAATTTACATTTCAGACTTGTTGCCCTTTTTTAGGAGTCTCTGTGACTCTGGCTTTGCTTTGCTTTTGTGTTTACAACGTAGCATTATTTCCCCACATGAAAACAAACAATTAATATCTTTCACAAACTTATTGGCAACGTCGAAGTAAAAGTTAAAAACAACAAATTTTTGCGTTGCCATCCGTGTTTATTTGACAGCATTTGTGGTGTTAATTAGTGTTAAAAGTTTGCTGCGGTAAAATTTAGCCGTATGCACTTCCTGGTTTCCAGCAGTGATGCATGCTGGGACTTGTAGTTTTCTTTGCAGTAAACGCTATTCATTCATATATTAAACAAACTACAGGCCTGGTTTTGGGCAGGTTTTTATTCTATTACTTAGAATAACTTTGATATGTTAATATGTTACTTTGTAGCTTTATTGCTGTTATTGTTGTCTGTTAGTTAGATATACATATGATATTTTGGATATCAAAGTATTTGGTTTGATAATAGACAACATTTATTATGGATTGATGAACTAATTATTCATGATAATTTAATGTGATGAATTGATAGCATAACATTATTATATATTATTGCTATGGTAATTGGCATAAAAGGCTTCATGACGTATATTTATTATTTATTTGGGTTATGTGACACACATTAGAATGGCTTTATGGTCATAATTGTCATTCATTTTATCATCATTTTAGGTTATCTGGGAACGTTTTGCAAAATTATCTTAAAGGAAAATAAATGAAGAAAAAGAGAGAACCCTGAGTAATATCCATTTTTTTATGCTGATTGAGAGCCCCGTTCTGTGGGGAGTATGGGCTCAAATTAAAGCCATAAATATTTTGTATCTGTAAATAAACTTTGTACTTTATTTTGTGCGTGTGCAAAAATATTTGTACTTGCAAAAAATATTTGTAATTGTAGAAATATTTTGTGCATGTGCAAAAAATATTTGTACTTGCAAAACATGGGGGGGATATATATTGTTTTTTGGCACTACCTTGTTCTCTATAGCTGATATAACATGAATTACTCCTATGTGGGATCAATAAAGTTCTTATTTTTGCCATCTGAGAAAATTCAATATATTATATTTGGTGCCTAACTGTTTTCCAAGTATATTAGTGCGTGTGTGAATGAATAAATGAGACGTAAAACGTACATTTCTTTGTAGAAAGGTGCTTTATGAAAATAAGTCCATTTACTTGTATTAGTTTACAGCGCAGTCTTGAACATCCAATACGGCGGCGACGTCAGTAGGCGATGCAATGTGCTGATTGGCTCTACAGAAATGCTTTGAAACCCGTGCCAAAGATGCTGATTGGCTCTTATTATTGGCACGTCAAAACACTGCCATAATTCGCCATAATTCGTAGTACAAAAATGCAACAAAAATGTTTGTAGCTTTTGTGAAAAAAGGTTTGTAGCTTTGTATATCCAATGTTGCACACAGACGAATTAATTCCACAGCTACAAAAATGTTTTACACATGCACAAAATATTTCTACAAGTACAAATATTTTTTGCACACGCACAAAATATTTCTACAAGTACAAAGTTTATTTACAGATACAAAATATTTATGGCTTTAATTTGAGCCCATATGGGACAGTCCAATAAAACGGAACACTGTAGAATCTGCTCCAACTCCCACGTCATCAACATCACGCAGCTTAAATTGGACTTTGTTGGAATTTTGTTACCTCCTGTCTGCTCAAATGAAAACTCTTTTTTTTTTAAGAGCATCATTAACTTAAATATTGAACACCCTTATTGATCGTCACTGGTATCAGCGCTGGTTGAGGAGCAGTATCTTACAGAGGGATGTAACAATTTATCAAAAGCAGCAGACTTTGCCTGTAGAGCTACGGCTGCTCCTTCGCCGTGCGAGATGATGAGATAAGATGACTTATAGTAGGAAAATGTGCTTTTTTTATCAAGCGCTAATTAAGATGTGCAGCCTGCAGGTTTCTAACATTCAATAAATCAAGGAAAAAAGAGAAACACTTGGAAAGTAAAATTATATTAAGAAATTTAGCTTTAAGGTTCATAATTTGACTGTTAAACGTGATGAAATCCCAAGTTCTGAATTAAAGTAAAATATGTCCAAACTGCTGTTCATAATCTGGTGATGAAGCATCTTTTTTTGGTACGTTTTTGGAGCCTAAAATAATCAGACTTTTCAATCATTATTATTATTTTCTCCTTTTATCTTGGGACACCGTTCAGATTTAGGGTTTCCAGAGCAGAGTCGGCCTTTTTTATCAGGTAATTCAGTTTCTTTGAGGTTCTGATTCACTCAACAGAAGATTTCGGATAAAGCCTCAGACTTGTAGTAGACAGGCAAACATATTTCTGAGAACATTGAAACGTGTTCAAGAAGCAGGTCTACTTTCTCGTATAAGCCTGTTTTTTTGTTTTTTTTAGATTAAGGGCCAATCCCAATACACCCCCTACTTTCTACCACTACCCCTAAAAAAGAAGCCACAGATTTTGCACTTGTAATCTTCCCAGGGCCCTGTCCCAATACTCCCACTCCCCCTACTTTTCAGCACCACCCTTAAATTTTGCTTGCTACGTCACTGCGTGGTTTACGTTCGGGTACGTAAGCGACTGCGTAGTTACGTTTGCACAAACGTCACAGCATATCAGGAAGCCCAGAGCTAAAAGCTGTTTTAATTTCAGCTGTAGCGCTGTTAAGATGCCACTTTATTAAGTTTCAATATTTTTTCAGGGGTAAAAGTAACCGTTAAGATCCCCAACCTGGGCTCAGTTTGTCCAAATAACGCCTGGTAAGAAATTTGCTCCGAAGTTTTCGGAGATGAGAAGAGCCACCGGCTCGGGAGCTGATTTATGGTTCTGCGTTACACTAACGCAGATCCTACGGCGTAGGGTACGGCGTACGGCGCGCGTCGCCGCGTAACCTACGCTTTAGGATCTGCGTTAGTGTAACGCAGAACCATAAATCAGCCTTTATTCTGGCGAGATCTTTGCAACAACGGGCAAGCGAGTGATCATGTACATTCACTGAGTGAATATTATGAAAGTAAAATATATATTTCTCGCTAGAAATGTAATCAAAATGCATTTTTATGCAGAAACTAACTCAAAATATTGATTTCATTCACAAAAAAATAAGAAATGTCCGCCATGTTTTTTTTTGTTTAATTCAGTCTGCAAATGACGACGAAAAGCATTCTGGGAAATATTTCTGGCTCTCGGTCGGCTAGTCAGCATCTGAAATCTCTCGCTGTGAAGGGCTAGATTCATACACACTAGCCCTCGTTTTCCGCACTCCCCCTACATGCAAAGAGGAACTGGGACACCACTACCCTCACGGGAACGCGCAAAATTTAGGGGTAGGGCTGAAAAGTAGGACTAGGGCCTGGGACTGGGCCTTAAACTTCAAAAAGCCACTTCCAATATTCTGTGGAAAACCTCTATTCCCAATAAGCTCATGTTTTCATGTATTAATGAAGCCTTCTGGATGGATGAATGGATGAATTACACATAACCAAGTGTTGAAGAGGCTGGTGGTTTGAAGTGGAAACGGCGCCGTCTCATCGTGAGGGATATCTTTTTTTGCTCGGGTTTAAAAAGTTCTCCTTCCTAGGACCTGGAAACCAATCAGTGACGGTAAAAGCCGGTGTAAGCAGGAGGGAGCTTCACGGCTAATGGCACATAGTCTCCTCATTTTTCATCTTTGCATTCATCATCCCTCCCTCCTCCTGCAGGATTAAAGTAGGAGGTGTACTCCCATTCTGTCAGTCACGTTCCCTCTGCCTGCGAGGCCTCAGCTCTATCAGTGTAAACACAAGACGGGGAACGGGATTTGGTGTTTTCTCCTGTCTAAAAACCTCCTTTTGGTGTCTCTTTGATCCCAGGCGCTGGAATGGTAATTGCTATCACTTAAGAAACAAAATGACACGCGCTGCCAAACAGCTTTCCAATGCAAATACAAAAGTGTAGGGAACAGAGAGTCGTGAGGATAAAGATCTGTTGCAAACGAAGGTCCAGAACCTGCAGCTGAGATGATTTTGATTGACTGTAGAGGGGCCATTAAAAGACTCATGTGGCAGAAAAAGGCGTCTTTTTGCTTTCACTCTCTTAAACATACTTTCTCTGTCAAAACGATAATCCAGTATTTCTTCCTCCAATCGTTAAAAGTGGAACCAAAAGGACTTCTTGATGTTTTTCGATGAGAGACATAAATCATCATCAGAAAAAGTGCCTGACTTTCCATTTGGTTTTCCGTTTTAGGGCATCACAGTTCACCAAATATCATGTGCAAGAGAAAAAGCCAGCAAGTCAATACCAAGAAAAAGATCTACAGGACTGTCTCAGAAAATTTGAATATTGTGATAAAGTCCTTTATTTTCTGTAATGCAAAAATGTCATCCATTCTGGATTCATTACAAATCAACTGAAATATTGCAAGCCTTTTATTATTTTAATATTGCTGATCATGGTTTACAACTTAAGAAAACTCAAATATCCTATGTCAAAAAATTAGAATATTCTGGGAATCTTAATCTTAAACTGTAAACCATAATCAGCCATATTAAAATAATAAAAGGCTTGCAATATTTCAGTTGATTTGTAATGAATCCAGAATGTATGACATTTTTAGGGCCCGAGCACTTTCAGTGCAAAGGCCCAATTGTATCTGTAGGAATTTTTATTGTTCTGACGAAATGAGGCTCTTTTTTCCCCCTAAACGTGCCCAAAAAGTCACCAAATTTTGCACCAAGTCAGGCCTGGCGAAAAATTTTATATTTAATGGTTTGTATTATTGGGCGTGGCCTAATGGCTCAACAGCGCCCCCTAGAAAACTTTGTGCCTCAAGCCCCACAATACGGTTTGACGTACATGCACGAATATCGGTACACACCTGTATCATGTCACAACTTAAAGAAAAGTCTCTTGGGGCCATGCCCTAAACCGAACAGGAAGTCGGCCATTTTGAATTAATCGTGTAATTTTGGTGCAATTTAGGCCATTTCTTCAGCCGCTTCTTCGCCCGAACCGTAACGTGCACCCAGGTGTGTTATACATAAAAATGTGCGTCTCCATCCTGCGACAACACGCATTACTTTTCTCAGTCAAAAGCGTTACCGTGGCGACGATAGACGCCAAAAAGCGCACCCCCCCTTCATCTGATTTGATATTTTCTGGCATAACTTTTGGTGTCATCAGACTCGGTTTTGAGTCCTTGAACATAATTGGTCCAAATTAGCCCCGCCCCTTCTTCTGATTGGTCGATATCTGATAGTTCCTACTTTCTGCCATAACTTTTGAATGGTTTGACATAGAGAGTCGTGGGTGGTTTCATCCGCTAAATGTCCAGCCCTGAAGAATCTACATCAAGTCATACAAGCTTCCACTGCAGCCTGAACGTGCACAAGGGTGGAGGAACGTTCATCGCTGCTTGCAGCTTTAATTAGGGCCCGAGCACCTTCAGTGCGAAGGCCCTATTGTATCTGTAGGAATTCTTCGCGTTATTATTAGGGCCCGAGCACCTTCAGTGCGAAGGCCCTATTGTATTTGCAGGAATTTTTATTATTATTAGGGCCCGAGCACCTTCAGTGCGAAGGCCCTATTGTATTTAGGGCCCGAGCACCTTCAGTGCGAAGGCCCTATTGTATTTGCAGGAATTTTTATTATTATTATTAGGGCCCGAGCACTTGCAGTGCGAAGGCCCTATTGTATTTGCAGGAATTTTTATTATTATTATTTTTTTTTTTCTTCTGACAAAGTGATGGCCTTTTTGCCCCCCTTAACATGCCCAAAAAGTCACCAAATTTTGCACCCAAGTCAGGCCTGGCGAAAAATTTGATATTTAATGGTTTGCATTAATGGGCGTGGCAAAATGGCTCAACAGCGCCCCCTTGAAAACTTTGTGCCTCAAGCCCCACGATACGGTTTGACGTACATGCACGGAAATCGGTACACACCTGTATCATGGGACAACTTAAAGAAAAGTCTCTTGGCGTCATGGCCGAAACCGAACAGGAAGTCGGCCATTTTGAATTAATCGTGTCACTTTGGCGCAATTTATGCCATTCCTTCGGCAGTTAATTCAGCCCGAACCGTAACGTGCACCGAGGTGTGTTATACATCAAAATGTTCGTCTCCATCCTCCGACACCACGCATTACTTTTCTCTTTCAAAAGCGTTACCGTGGCGACGCTAGACGCCAAAAAGCGCGCCCACCCTTCATCTGGTTGGTTCAGACATAAAAAACTTTGCGCCTCAAGCCCCATAATACGGTTTGACGTACATGAACGAAAATCGGTACACTCCTGTATCATGTCGCAACTAAAAGAAAAGTCTCTTGGCGCCATGGCCGAAACCGAACAGGAAGTCGGCCATTTTGAACATTCTGAATTAATTGCGTAATTTTGGAGCAATATATGCCATTCCTTCGAGAGTTAATTCAGCCCGAACCGTATTGTGAACCCAGATGTGTTATACATCAAAATGAGCGGCTCCATCCTGCGACTACACGCATTACTTTTCTCTTTCAAAAGTGTTACCGTGGCGACGCTAGACGCCAACAAGCGCACCCCCCCTTCATCTGATTGGTCCATATTTGATAGTTCCCCAAAAGGCACCAAATTTGGCATGCAAGCCAGGCCTGGCGATAAATTTGATATTTCATGGTTTGCATTAATGGGCGTGGCAAAATGGCTCAACAGCGCCCCCCGGAAAACTTTGTGCCTCAAGCCCCACAATATGGTTTGACGTACATGCACGAAAATCGCTACACACCTGTATCATGGCACAACTTAAAGAAAAGTCTCTTGGAGCCATGGCCGAAACCGAACAGGATGTCGGCCATTTTGAATAAATTGTGTCATTTTGGCGAAATTTATGCCATTCCTTCGGCAGTTAATTCAGCCCGAACCGTAACGTGCACCCAGGTGTGTTATACATCTAAATGTGCGTCTACATCCTGCGACACCACGCATTACTTTTCTCTTTCAAAAGTGTTACCGTGGCGACGCTAGACGCCAAAAGGCGCGCCCCCCCTTCATGTGATTGGTCCATATTTGATAGTTCTCCAAAAGTCACCAAATTTTGCATGCAAGCCAGACTTGGCGATAAATTTGATATTTCATGGTTTGCATTAATGGGCGTGGCCTAACGGCTCAACAGCGCCCCCTAGAATACTTTTATCTGCCATAACTTTTGAATGGTTTGACATAGGAAGTCGTGGGTGGTGTCATGGGACTCTGTAATGAGTTCTTAAGCTTCGTTGGACTTAATTAGCCCCGCCCCTTCTTCTGATTGGTTGTCCCGATTTTCTGCTATAACTTTGGAATGGTTTGACATAGAGAGTCCCGCTTCCTGATTCAAACGTCTGCTGGCCCCGCCCCCCGACCAATCAGTGGCGAGTAGGGTGATGACGGCCCCGCCCCCCGACCAATCAGTGGCGAGTAGGGTGATGACGGCCCCGCCCCCCGACCAATCAGTGGCGAGTATGGTGATGACGGCCCCGCCCCCCGACCAATCAGTGGCGAGTAGGGTGATGACGGCCCCGCCCCCCGACCAATCAGTGGCGAGTAGGGTGATGACGGCCCCGCCCCCCGACCAATCAGTGGCGAGTAGGGTGATGACGGCCCCGCCCCCCGACCAATCAGTGGCGAGTAGGGTGATGACGGCCCCGCTCCCCGACCAATCAGCTGCCTGTAATATGGTGTCATGCTCTCGCGCTGACTCCCGCTTCCTGATTCAAACGTCTGCCGGCCCCGCCCCCCGACCAATCAGTAGGGTGATGACGGCCCCGCTCCCCGACCAATCAGCTGCCTGTAATATGGCGTCATGCTCTCGTGCTGACTCCCGCTTCCTGATTCAAACGTCTGCCGGCCCCGCCCCCCGACCAATCAGTGGCGAGTAGGGTGATGACGGCCCCGCCCCCCGACCAATCAGTGGCGAGTAGGGTGATGACGGCCCCGCCCCCCGACCAATCAGCTGTTGTAATGTGGTTACGTCAGAAATAGTCCCGTGCTCAGCCCGGTTAGAACCTCGGTAGAATGTTTACAGAAATAGTAATAATATAAAATATAGTGTTTTACTAATATTTATACCTTACAAATATTTTAAAAATTAGGAAAAAATGATTCCAGATATTTTATCGCTATTTTGGTCTGTCATAAGCTAGTAAGTCATAGCAGTACCTCAGCTGACATGTAGCTCAGCCAGATCATTTGGGTCTTTGGTTCCTGAGGTTGAGAGTTCGAGCCTGGCTGAATTCTGAATTTTTTGTGAGCAATTTTTGTCACCAAAGTCACCAGATTTTGCATTCAAGCCAGGCCTGGTGATACATTTGATATTTCATGGTTTGCATTAATGGGCGTGGCCTAACGGCTCAACAGCGCCCCCTAGAATACTTTTCTCTGCCATAACTTTTGAATGGTTTGACATAAAGAGTCGTGGGTGGTGTCATGGGACTCGGTATTGAGTCCTTGACCTTCATTGGCCTGAATTAGCCCCGCCCCTTCTTCTGATTGGTTGTCCCGATTTTCTGCCATAACTTTTGAATGCTTTGACATAGAGAGTCTTGGGTGGTGTCATCAGACTCTGTATGGAGTCCCTGACCTTCATTGGCCTGAATTAGCCCTGCCCCTTCTTCTGATTGGTGGTTCCTTTTTTCTGCTATAACTTTTGAATGGTTTGACATAGAGAGTCGTGGGTGGTGTCATTTCTGATATGCTTATGGGGGCGGTGGACGTGAGTGCGAGGGCCCGTTCATTGCTGCTTGCAGCTTTAATTATTAGGGCCCGAGCACTTGCAGTGCGAAGGCCCTATTGTAATTGCAGGAATTATTCTTCTTCTTCTTATTGTTCTGACAAAAGGAAGGCCTTTTTGCCCCCCTAAACGTGCCCAAAAAGTCACCAAATTTTGCATGCAAGTCAGGCCTGGCGAAAAATTTGATATTTAAGGGTTTGCATTAATGGGCGTGGTAAAATGGCTCAACAGCGCCCCCTTGAAAACTTTGTGCCTCAAGCCCCACAATGCGGTTTGTCGTACATGCACGAAAATCGGTACACACCTGTATCATGGGACAACTTAAAGAAAAGTCTCTGGGCGTCATGTCGAGAAACCGAACAGGAAGTCGGCCATTTTGAATTAATCGTGTCACTTTGGCGCAATTTATGCCATTCCTTCGGCAGTTAATACGGCCCAAACCATAACGTGCCCCCAAGTGTGTTATACATCAAAATGTGCGTCTTCATCCTGCGACAACACGCATTACTTTTCTCTTTCAAAAGCGTTACCGTGGCGACGCTAGACGCCAAAAAGCGTGCCCACCCTTCATCTGGTTGGTTCAGACCGAAAAAACTTTGCGCCTCAAGCCCCAGAATACGGTGTGACGTACATGAACGAAAATCGGTACACTCCTGTATCATGTCTTAACTAAAAGAAAAGTCTCTTGGCGCCATGGCCGAAACCGTACAGGAAGTTGGCCATTTTGAACATTCTGAATTAATCACGTAATTTTGGAGCAATATATGCCATTCCTTCGAGAATTAATACGGCCCGAACCGTATCGTGAACCCAGATGTGTTATACATCAAAATGTGCGTCTCCATCCTGCGACTACACGCATTACTTTTCTCTTTCAAAAGTGTTACCGTGGCGACGCTAGACGCCAAAAAGCACGCCCCCCCTTCATCTGATTGGTCCATATTTGATAGTTCCCCAAAAGGCACCAAAATTGGCACGCAAGCCAGGCCTGGCGATAAATTTGATATTTCATGGTTTGCATTAATGGGCGTGGGAAAATGGCTCAACAGCGCCCCCCGGAAAACTTTGTGCCTCAAGCCCTACAATACGGTTTGACGTACATGCACGAAAATCGCTACACACCTGTATCATGGCACAACTTAAAGAAAAGTCTCTTGGAGCCATGGCCGAAACCGAACAGGAAGTCGGCCATTTTGAAATCTGATTGGTCCATATTTGATAGTTCTCCAAAAGTCACCAAATTTGGCATGCAAGACAGACTTGGCGATAAATTAGATATTTCATGGTTTGCATTAATGGGCGTGGCCTAACGGCTCAACAGCGCCCCCTAGAATACTTTTCTCTGCCATAACTTTTGAATGGTTTGACATAGGAAGTTGTGGGTGGTGTCATGGGACTCTGTATGGAGTCTTTGAGCTTGTTTATATAATAATTTATATAATAATTGCTCGGGGGTTTATGTTTATGTTTATGTTCATGTTCTGGATCTCTGGAAAGCGTCTAGAGACAACATCTGTTGTATTAGACGCTATATAAATATAATTGAATTGAAAAAAATTGAATTGAATTGAATGGTTTGACATAGAGAGTCGTGGGTGGTGTCATCAGATTCTGTATGGAGTCCTTGAGCTTCGTTGGCCTTAATTAGCCCCGCCCCTTCTTCTGATTGGTTGTCCCTTTTTTCTGCTATAACTTTTGAATTGTTTGACATAGGAAGTCGTGGGTGGTGTCATTTCTGATATGCTTATGGGGGGCGGTGGCCGTGAGTGCGAGGGCCCGTTCATCGCTGCTTGCAGCTTTAATTATTATTATTTTTCTTCTGACAAAGTGATGGCCTTTTTGCCCCCCTTAACATGCCCAAAAAGTCACCAAATTTTGCACCCTAGTCAGGCCTGGCGAAAAATTTGATATTTAAAGGTTTGCATTAATGGGCGTGGCAAAATGGCTCAACAGCGCCCCCTTGAAAACTTTGTGCCTCAAGCCCCACGATACGATTTGACGTACATGCACGAAAATCAGTACACACCTGTATCATGGGACAACTTAAACAAAAGTCTCTTGGGGTCATGCCCGAAACCGAACAGGATGTCGGCCATTTTGAATTAGTCGTGTCATTTTGGCGAAATTTATGCCATTCCTTCGAAAGTTAATTCAGCCCGAACCGTAACGTGCACCCAGGTGTGTTATACATCAAAATGTGCGTCTCCATCCTGCGACAACACGCATTACTTTTCTCTTTCAAAAGCATTACCGTGGCGGCGCTAGACGCCAAAAAGCGCGCCCACCCTTCATCTGATTGGTTCAACAGAAAAAACTTTGTGCCTCAAGCCCCATAATACGGTTTGACGTACATGAACGAAAATCGGTACACACCTGTATCATGTCGCAACTAAAAGAAAAGTCTCTTGGCGCCATGGCCGAAACCGAACAGGAAGTCGGCCATTTTGAACATTCTGAATTAATTGCGTAATTTTGGAGCAATATATGCCATTCCTTCGAGAGTTAATTCAGCCCGAACCGTATCGTGAACCCAGATGTGTTATACATCAAAATGTGCGTCTCCATCCTGCGACTACACGCATTACTTTTCTCTTTCGAAAGTGTTACCGTGGCGATGCTAGACGCCAACAAGCGCACCCCCCCTTCATCTGATTGGTCCATATTTGATAGTTCCCCAAAAGGCACCAAATTTGGCATGCAAGCCAGGCCTGGCGATACATTTGATATTTCATGGTTTGCATTAATGGGCGTGGCAAAATGGCTCAACAGCGCCCCCCGGAAAACTTTGTGCCTCAAGCCCCACAATACGGTTTGACGTACATGCACGAAAATCGGTACACACCTGTATCATGTCGCAACTTAAAGAAAAGTCTCTTGGAGCCATGGCCTAAACAAAACAGGAAGTCAGCCATTTTGAATTAATTGTGTAATTTTGGCACAATTTATGCCATTCCTTCGGCAGTTAATTCAGCCCGAACCGTAACGTGCACCCAGGTGTGTTATACACCAAAATGTGCGTCTCCATCGTGCGACACCACGCATTACTTTTCTCTTTCAAAAGTGTTACCGTGGCGACGCTAGACGCGAAAAAGCGCACCCACCCTTCATCTGATTGGTCCATATTTGATAGTTCTCCAAAAGTCACCAAAATTTGCATGCAAGCCAGGCCTGGCGATAAATGTGATATTTCATGGTTTGCATTAATGGGCGTGGCCTAACGGCTCAACAGCGCCCCCTAGAATACTTTTCTCTGCCATAACCTTTGAATGGTTTCACATAGAGAGTCGTGGGTGGTGTCATGGGACTCTGTAATGAGTCCTTAAGCTTCGTTGGCCTTAATTAGCCCCGCCCCTTCTTCTGATTGGTTGTCCCGATTTTCTGCTATAACTTATGAATGGTTTGACATAGAGAGTCGTGGGTGGTGTCATCAGATTCTTTATGGAGTCCTTGAACTTCATTGGCCTGAATTAGCCCCGCCCCTTCTTCTGATTGGTTGTCCTTTTTTTATAATAAAATTGCCGCGAGCCGCCAGTCGCTCTCGCGCTGACTCCCGCTTCCTGATTCAAACGTCTGCCGGCCCCGCCCCCCGACCAATCAGTGGCGAGTAGGGTGATGACGGCCCCGCCCCCCGACCAATCAGTGGCGAGTAGGGTGATGACGGCCCCGCCCCCCGACCAATCAGCTGCCTGTAATGTGGTGACTTCAGAAATATTCCCGGCTCAGCCCGGTTACAACCTTGGCAGAATGGTTACAGAAAAAGTAATAATTTAAATAGTAGGGTTTTACTAATATTTATAACTTACAAATATTTAAAAAATTAGGAAAAAAAAGTTCCAGACATTTTATCGCTATGTTGGTCTGTCCTAAGCCAGTAGGTCAAATGAAAGGAATAGCTGAGGCTTAGCTAAGCCAGATTATTGCGGTCTTTGCTGCCAGAGGTCTAGAGTTCAAGCCTGGCTTGATATGCCAAAATTTTTGTCAGCAATTTTTGTGTTTTTTTTACATCAAAATGTTCGTCTCTGTCCTGTGACGACGCACATTACTTTTCTCTTTCCCCTTCTTCTGATTGGTTGTCCCGATTTTCTGCCATAACTTTTGAATTTGAGTGGAGTTTGCGCGCGCAGCTCCCGCGGGGGGAGGGGCTGATGTTCAGCGCGCGGCCGCCATCTTGGTCGAGGCGCCGCATTGACTGCCTGAGAACGTCGGGCGTGGCCGCCATCTTGGATCGGTATCGCTTTAACTCTAGAGCGTTCACTTCTATTGTGGAAGGAGGTGTCTGCATAAGTAAAATAACTATAACTCACTTGATTTTCAACCGATTTTCACGCGGTTTGCTTTGTTACAAACGGCAGACATGTAGCTATGATACAGGATGCTTGATGTACGTTAAATATGCAAGCTTTCATGCTAAAATACGTTCTGCAGGTAGTCACACTTCAGGTATACACACACACACACACACACATATATATATATATATATATATATATATATATATATATATATACACACACACACACACACACACACACACACACACACAATATACACAATACAAAATACAGTATAGCATATTAATGAATGTATTAATATATTTGAATAACAGACATAACAAGCTTAAAAACAAAAAACATAACGGATGACAGCATACAATTGTCATAATGGAGAAAAAAAAGAAACATTTGGAAGGAGTGTGTGTGTGAGGAATTGTATATTAGTGTTATAAATTGAAATTATATAATAATGCAATCGCTATGATATATAATTTTACAATATAATACAGTCAAAAATATATGAAATGAAGCAACATACAATGCAATAATACAATATGCTATATTACTGGGTACGCTAATATGAAATAACAACATGTAATATAATATGGTATAATAGATTAATATAATATCATACATTCTGGACCATGAGATACAGCTGTACTGTATGATCGTTGTTCATTTGAGTGATCTGATTTTTTTTTCATGGTTTGCATTAATGGGCGTGTCCTCACGGCTCAACAGCGCCCCCAAGAATACTTTTTTCTGCCATAACTTTTGAAAGGTTTGACATAGAGAGTCGTGGGTGGTGTCATGGGACTCGGCATTGAGTCCTTGACCATAATTGGTGACAATTAGCCCAGTCCCTTTTTCTGATTGGTTGTCCCTATTTTCTGCTTTAACTTTTGAATGTTTTGACATAGAGAGTCGTGGGTGGTGTCATGGGACTCTGTAATGAGTCCTTGATCTTCTTTGCCCTGAATTAGCCCCGCCCCTTCTTCTGACTGGTCGTCCCTTTTTTCTGCTATAACTTTTGAAGGGTTTGACATAGGAAGTCGTGGGTGGTGTCATTTCTGATATGCTTATGGGGGGCGGTTGACGTGAGTGCGAGGGCCCGTTCATTGCTGCTTGCAGCTTTAATTATTATTATTATTATTTTCCTGACAAAGTGAAGGCCTTTTTGCCCCCCTTAACATGCCCAAAAAGTCACCAAATTTTGCACCCTAGTCAGGCCTGGCGAAAAATTTGATATTTAAAGGTTTGCATTAATGGGCGTGGCAAAATGGCTCAACAGCGCCCCCTTGAAAACTTTGTGCCTCAAGCCCCGCGATACGGTTTGACATACATGCACGAAAATCGGTACACACCTGTATCATGGGACAACTTAAACAAAAGTCTCTTGGGGTCATGCCCGAAACCGAACAGGATGTCGGCCATTTTGAATTAGTCGTGTCATTTTGGCGAAATTTATGCCATTCCTTCAAAAGTTAATTCAGCCCGAACCGTAACGTTCCCCCAAGTGTGTTATACATCAAAATGTGCGTCTCCATCCTCCGACCCCACGCATTACTTTTCTCTTTCGAAAGCGTTACCGTGGCGACGCTAGACGCCAAAAAGCGTGCCCACCCTTCATCTGATTGGTTCAGACAGAAAAAACTTTGCGCCTCAAGCCCCATAATACGCTTTGACGTACATGAACGAAAATCGGTACACACCTGTATCATGTCGCAACTAAAAGAAAATTCTCTTGGCGCCATGGCCGAAACCGAACAGGAAGTCAGCGATTTTGAACATTCTGCATTAATCGTGTAATTTTGGAGCAATATATGCCATTCCTTCGAGAATTAATTCAGCCCGAACCGTATCGTGAACCCAGATGTGTTATACATCAAAATGTGCGTCTCCATCCTGCGACTACACGCATTACTTTTCTCTTTCGAAAGTGTTACCGTGGCGACGCTAGACGCCAACAAGCACACCCCCCCTTCATCTGATTGGTCCATATTTGATAGTTCCCCAAAAGGCACCAAATTTGGCATGCAAGCCAGGCCTGGTGATAAATTTGATATTTCATGGTTGGTATTAATGGGCGTGGCAAAATGGCTCAACAGCGCCCCCCGGAAAACTTTGTGCCTCAAGCCCCACAATACGGTTTTACGTACATGCACGAAAATCGCTACACACCTGTATCATGGCACAACTTAAAGAAAAGTCTCTTGGAGCCATGGCCAAAACCGAACAGGATGTCGGCCATTTTGAATAAATTGTGTCATTTTGGCGAAATTTATGCCATTCCTTCGAGAGTTAATTCAGCCCGAACCGTATCGTGCACCCAGGTGTGTTATACATCAAAATGTGCGTCTACATCCCGCGACACCACGCATTACTTTTCTCTTTCAAAAGTGTTACCGTGGCGACGCTAGACGCCAAAAGGCGCGCCCCCCCTTCATGTGATTGGTCCATATTTGATAGTTCTCCAAAAGTCACCAAATTTTGCATGCAAGCCAGGCCTGGTGATAAATTTTATATTTCATGGTTTGCATTAATGGGCGTGGCCTAACGGCTCAACAGCGCCACCTTGAATACTTTTCTCTGCCATAACTTTTGAATGGTTTGACATAGAGAGTCGTGGGTGGTGTCATCAGATTCTGTATGGAGTCCTTGACCTTCATTGGCCTGAATTAGCCCCGCCCCTTCTTCTGATTGGTTGTCCCTTTTTTCTGCTATAAACTTTGAATGGTTTGACATAGGAAGTCGTAGGTGGTGTCAAGGGACTCTGCAATGAGTCCTTGAGCTTATTTGGCCTGAATTAGCCCCGCCCCTTCTTCTGATTGGTTGTCCCTTTTTTATAATAAAATCGCCACGAGCCGCCAGTCGCTCTCGCGCTGACTCCCGCTTCCTGATTCAAACGTCTGCCGGCCCCGCCCCCCGACCAATCGGTGGCGAGTAGGGTGATGACGGCCCCGCCTCCCGACCAATCAGTGGCGCGGAGGGTGATGACGGCCCCGCCCCCCGACCAATCGGTGGCGAGTAGGGTGATGTCGGCCCCGCCCCCCGACCAATCAGTGGCGAGTAGGGTGATGACGGCCCCGCCCCCCGACCAATCAGCTCCCTGTAATGTGGTGACGTCAGAAATATTCCCAGCTCAGCCCGGTTACAACCTTGGCAGAATGGTTACAGAAAAAGTAATAATTAAAATAGTTGGGTTTTACTAATATTTATAACTTACAAATATTTTAAAAAATTAGAAAAAACAGCTCCAGACTTACATTACTAAATATCGATATGTTGGTCTCTCCTAAGTCAGTAGGTCAAATAGAAATGAGAGGCTGAGTCTTAGCTCAGCCAGAGTGTTCCCGTCTTTGGAGTCAGAGATCAGGGTTCCATTCCCGCAGTATCCAGACTTTTTTGTCAGCAATTTTTTTTTTTCTACATCAATATGTGCGTCCCTGTCCTGCAACGACGCACATTACTTTTCTCATTTAAAAGCGTTACCGCGGCAACGCTAGACACCAAAAAGTGCGCCCACCCTTCATCTGATTGGTTCAGAGGGAAAAAACTTTGAGCCTCAAGCCCCATAATACGGTTTGACGTACATGAACGAAAATCGGTACACACCTGTATCATGTCGCAACTTAAAGAAAAGTCTCTTGGCGCCATGGCCGAAATTGAACAGGAAGTCGGCCATTTTGAATTAATTGTGTAATTTTGGCGCAATTAATGCCATTCCTTCGGCAATTAATACGGCCCGAACCGTAACGTGCATCCAGGTGACTTATACCTCAAAATGTGCGTCTCCATCTTGCGACTACGCGCATTACTTTTCTCTTTCAAAAGTGTTACCGTGGCGATGCTAGACGCCAAAAAGCGTGCCCCCTTAATCTGATTGGTCCATATTTGATAGTTCTCCAAAAGTCACCAAATTTTGCATGCAAGCCAGGCCTGGTGATAAATTTGATATTTCATGGTTTGCATTAATGGGCGTGGCAAAATGGCTCAACAGCACCCCCCGGAAAAACTTTTCTCTGCCATAACTTTTGAATGGTTTGACATAAAGAGTCATGGGTGGTGTCATGGGACTCGGTATTGAGTCCTTGACCATAATTGGTGAAAATTAGCCCCGCCCCTTCTTTTGATTGGTTGTCCCTATTTCCTGCTATAACTTTTGAATGGTTTGACATGGAGAGTCGTGGGTGGTGTCATCAGACTCTGTATGGAGTCCTTGACCTTCATTGGCCTGAATTAGCCCCGCCCCTTCTTCTGATTGGTTGTCCCTTTTTTCTGCTATAACTTTTCAATGGTTTGACATAGGAAGTCGTGGGTGGTGTCATTTCTGATACTTATGGGGGGCGGTGGCCGTGAGTGCGAGGGCCCGTTCATCGCTGCTTGCAGCTTTAATTATTATTATTATTTTTCTTCTGACAAAGTGATGGCCTTTTTGCCCCCCTTAACATGCCCAAAAAGTCACCAAATTTTGCATGCAAGTCAGGCCTGGCGAAAAATTTGATATTTAATGGTTTGCATTAATGGGCGTGGCAAAATGGCTCAACAGCGCCCCCTAGAAAACTTTGTGCCTCAAGCCCCACGATACGGTTTGACGTACATGCACGAAAATCGGTACACACCTGTATCATGGGACAACTTAAAGAAAAGTCTCTTGCCGTCATGCCCGAAACCGAACAGGAAGTCGGCCATTTTGAATTAATCGTGTCACTTTGGCGCAATTTATGCCATTCCTTCGGCAGTTAATTCAGCCCGAACCGTAACGTGCACCCAGGTGTGTTATACATCAAAATGTGCGTCTCCATCCTGCGACCACACGCATTACTTTTCTCTTTCAAAAGCGTTACCGTGGCGATGCTAGACGCCAAAAAGCGCGCCCACCCTTCATCTGGTTGGTTCAGACAGAAAAAACTTTGCGCCTCAAGCCCCATAATACGGTTTGACGTACATGAACGAAAATCGGTACACACCTGTATCATGTCGCAACTAAAAGAAAAGTCTCTTGGCGCCATGGCCGAAACCGAACAGGAAGTCGGCCATTTTGAACATTCTGAATTAATTGCGTAATTTTGGAGCAATATATGCCATTCCTTCGAGAGTTAATTCAGCCCGAACCGTATCGTGAACCCAGATGTGTTATACATCAAAATGTGCGTCTCCCTCCTGCGACTACACGCATTACTTTTCTCTTTCAAAAGTGTTACCGTGGCGACGCTAGAAGCCAACAAGCGCACCCCCCCTTCATCTGATTGGTCCATATTTGATAGTTCCCCAAAAGGCACCAAATTTGGCATGCAAGCCAGGCCTGGCGATAAATTTGATATTTCATGGTTTGCTTTAATGGGCGTGGCAAAATGGCTCAACAGCGCCCACCGGAAAACTTTGTGCCTCAAGCCCCACAATACGGTTTGACGTACATGCACGAAAATCGCTACACACCTGTATCATGGCACAACTTAAAGAAAAGTCTCTTGGAGCCATGGCCGAAACCGAACAGGATGTCGGCCATTTTGAATAAATTGTGTCATTTTGTCGAAATTTATGCCATTCCTTCGGCAGTTAATTCAGCCCGAACCGTAACGTTCACCCAGGTGTGTTATACATCAAAATGTGCGTCTACATCCTGTGACTACACGCATTACTTTTCTCTTTCAAAAGTGTTACCGTGGCGACGCTAGACGCCAAAAGGCGCGCCCCCCCCCTTCATGTGATTGGTCCATATTTGATAGTTCTCCAAAAGTCACAAAATTTTGCATGCAAGCCAGACTTGGCAATAAATTTGATATTTCATGGTTTGCAATAATGGGCGTGGCCTAACGGCTGAACAGCGCCCCCTAGAAAACTTTTATCTGCCATAACTTTTGAATGGTTTGACATAGGAAGTTGTGGGTGGTGTCATGGGACTCTGTAATGAGTCATTGACCTTCATTGGCCTGAATTAGCCCCGCCCCTTCTTCTGATTGGTTGTTCCTTTTTTCTGCTATATCTTTTGAATGGTTTGACATAGGAAGTCGTGCGTGGTGTCATTTCTGATATGCTTATGGGGGCGGTGGCCGTGAGTGCGAGGGCCCGTTCATCGCTGCTTGCAGCTTTAATTATTATTATTTTTCTGACGAAAGGAGGGCCTTTTTGCCCCCCTAAACGTGCCCAAAAAGTCACCAAATTTTGCACGCAAACCAGGCCTGGCGAAAAATTTGATATTTTATGGTTTGCATTAATGGGCGTGGCAAAATGGCTCAACAGCGCCCCCCGGAAAACTTTGTGCCTCAAGCCCCACGATACGGTTTGACCTACATGCACGAAAATCAGTACACACCTGTATCATTGCACAACTTAAAGAAAAGTCTCTTGGAGTCATGCCCGAAACCGAACAGGATGTCGGCCATTTTGAATTAATCGTGTCATTTTGGCGAAATTTATGCCATTCCTTCGGCAGTTAATACGGCCCGAACCGTAACGTGCACCTAGATGTGTTATACATCAAAATGTGCGTCTCCATCCTCCGACACCACGCATTACTTTTCTCTCTCAAAAGCGTTACCGTGGCGACGCTAGACGCCAAAAAGCGCACCCACCCATCATCTGATTGGTTCAGACAGAAAAAACTTTGCGCCTCAAGCCCCATAATACGCTTTGACGTACATGAACGAAAATCGGTACACATCTTTATCATGTCGCTACTTAAAGAAAAGTCTCTTGGCGCCATGGCCTAAACCGAACAGGAAGTCGGCCATTTTGAACATTCTTAATTAATCACGTAATTTTGGAGCAATATATGCCATTCCTTCGAGAATTAATACGGCCCGAACCGTATCGTGAACCCAGATGTGTTATACATCAAAATGTGCGTCTCCATCCTGCGACTATGCGCATTACTTTTCTCTTTCAAAAGTGTTACCGTGGCGATGCTAGACGCCAAAAAGCGCGCCCCCCCTTCATCTGATTGGTCCATATTTGATAGTTCTCCAAAAGTCACCAAATTTTGCATGCAAGCCAGACTTGGCGATAAATTTGATATTTCATGGTTTGCATTAATGGGCGTGGCCTAACGGCTCAACAGCGCCCCCTAGAAAACTTTTCTCTGCCATAACTTTTGAATGGTTTGACATAGGAAGTCGTGGGTGGTGTCATCAGATTCTTTATGGAGTCCTTGACCTTCATTGGCCTGAATTAGCCCCGCCCCTTCTTCTGATTGGTTGTCCCTTTTTTCTGCTATAACTTTTTAATGGTTTGACATAGGAAGTCGTGGGTGGTGTCATGGGACTCTGTAATGAGTTCTTAAGCTTCGTTGGCCTGAATTAGCCCCGCCCCTTCTTCTGATTGGTTGTCCGTATTTTCTGACTATAACTTTTGAATGGTTTGACATATTTGAAATATGCTGGTAATGTGTCAGCCAACCACAAAAATCTCTGGAATTTTGGTGGAATCATTTATTTTTTGTCCTTGCCCGGTGCAAATGACATAAATAAAGTGCGTGGTTTGGTTGTGAAAAAATAAAAGTAATGTTACGTGAACAATAAATCAAACTCTCCCTTCCATGCAGTGTGTGTGTCTAGGAAGTAAAGACTGGAACATGCTATTCACAAAAGAACAAATAGTGGGGTTTTACTAATATTTATATCTTACAAATATTTTAAAAATTACGAAAAAACAATTCGGGACTCAGATTACATCGCTATGTTGGTATCTCCTAAGTCAGTCAGTCAGAAAATGGCCAAGCTGATTCGTGGCTCAGCGGTAATGTCACCGTCTTTCGTGTGGGAGATCGTGGGATCGATCCCAGCTCAATGCAAAGATTATTGTCAGCAATTTGTGTGTTTTTTTTTTTTTACATCAACATGTGCGTCTCCTTCCTGCGACGACGCGCATTACTTTTCTCATTCAAAAGCGTTAACGTGGCAACACTCGACGCCAAAAAGTGCGCCCCCTTCATCTGATTGGTCCATATTTGATAGTTCTCCAAAAATTACCAAATTTTGCACCAAGCCAGGCCTGGGGATAAATTTGATATTTCATGGTTTGCATGAATGGGCGTGGCCTAATGGCTCAACAGCGCCCCCTAGAATACTTTTTTCTGCTATAACTTTTGAATGGTTTGACATAGAGAGTCGTGGGTGGTGTCATCGGACTCGGTATTGAGTCCTTGACCATGATTGGTGCAAATTAGCCCCGCCCCTTCTTCTGATTGGTTGTCCCGATTTTCTGCTATAACTTTGGAATGGTTTGACATAGAGAGTCGTGGGTGGTGTCATCAGATTCTGTATGGAGTCCTTGACCTTCATTGGCCTGAATTAGCCCCACCCCTTCTTCTGATTGGTTGTCCCTTTTTTCTGCTATAACTTTTGAATGGTTTGACATAGGAAGTCGTGGGTGGTGTCGTTTCTGATATGCTTATGGGGGGCGGTGGCCGTGAGTGCGAGGGCCCGTTCATCGCTGCTTGCAGCTTTAATTGTTTTTTTAATTGCAGATTACATTCAATTACAGAAAATAAAGAACTTTATCACAATATTCTACTTTTCTGAGATAGTCCTGTAAATCATCATCAGAAAAAAGGTCATTTAGTGCCTGACTTCCGACTTCCGTTTGGTTTTTCCGTTTTAGGGCATCACAGTTCACCAAATATCATGCGGCAAGAGAAAAAGCCAGCAAGTCAATACCAAGAAAAAGATCTATATTACAGGAAATCCTCCCTGGGCATCGGGGAGGCAGCTCTCCTCCTATGGGAGCCGAGGCCTGGCCTTTCTGGCTTAACGCAGAGTGGACGCAGCCAAAGCCAAACGGCTGGTCGCTGGTTATTCAAACAGCATGCAGAGACACAGAAATGATGGAAATGGATGGCTCTTCCTCCTCTCTTTAAAGCTGTGCGAGAGGATAAGCCTCTGGTGTTATTCAAAGTCTCCCTCTGACATTTTCTGTTGATGTTTATTTAAATGGCACTCCGATCCGTGAGGAAATCACCCCATCGCGACTGCCCAGCAGGGCTGGAAACAGCCGGGCTCGGGAAGCCAAACAGAAAGCGAGAGCGAGTCGTTTCTGAAAAGATTCGGGGGAAGAAGATGAAGGGAGGAGGAACTGGAGGGGTTTTATGTAAAAGGAAGGGTTTTGTGTGAAATGTATTTTGTGAAATGGGGATGCCCCGATTCTTCTCTTTGGAACAGCGTTACCTTGAGCTCGGAAAACACAGAACAAAAACAAAAACACATCCTTTTTCCTGTTCCCCCGTGGAGCCGGCTGTTCCCGGCCTACAGTGGTCCCCGTCCTGCGTTTCACTAAATATCTGGCTCTGTATTCCGTCACGTTTAGTACTGGAGTTGAGGGGGGATGAGGGGGATGGCATCCCCCCCTGAAATAAAAACGGTCCAAATCATCCCCCCTGTAAAACTGCCATCCCTCCTTTCCATCCCTTATGTCATTTCATCAATGAATGTGGTTTTACTGCTATTTCAACATTTAGAGTCATCACCAGAAAAATAACACCAGAAAAATAACTTATTTGACAATTTTCACCTGTTTCAAGTAAATTTTCACTTGAAATAAGTAGGGAAATCTGCCAGTAGGATTTGTCTTCTTATTACAAGCAAAAAAATCTTGTTCCACTGGCAGATTTTTCTACTTTTTTCATGTTTCAAATCTACTTGAAACAGGTGAAAATTGTTGTTTTTTCCAATGATGAGTCTTCTTTTAAAGGAGCTTGAGGCAGGATTGAGGCAGGAGTTATGAAAAAATTTGTATACATTTTAAGTTTTCTAGTAATAATGTCAGATGAAGCGTTCCAAACCAAAAAGAATGTTTCCTCTAGTGTATCTCTCCGTTGCCTTGAACAGGCTGTGTGCTGCAAAATGTGCTGCAATTCGGGGCCCGAATTTCCCGCGCTGGGGCTGCGGATGTGACGTCACATGACGCTGCATGCACGTTCTCCCCGTTCTCCCGTACCGGCTTCACTGTTGGCTGCAGTACCCCCAACGGCCGTCGTGGTGAAGGGTGGCGCTAGAGAGTCTCATTTCTTAAAAGGAGCCTCATGCTCCTTTAAGTAGAAATAAGACAAATATTGTTGTTAAGATTTAGAGTTTTTGCAGTGATCCATGTTACTTATCCTGTGAAGGACAGAGTCATATTGATAAGTTCAGAAAAGTGTTTTTTATTGTAGTGTTTTGATGTATTTGATGTAAGCCCAGTGGATATTTAAAGCTTACAGAAGGCTGCATTTAACTGCTGCTATGTCATTCCTGCAGTATTTCTGCAGGTGTTTTGGTCACTGCTATTATTTGTAATATATTATATTATTTGTAATCAGCACAAATTATCTGTCCCCACATGATCAAATCCACCACCCCCCTGATTTTCTTTTTACAACTCGAGTACTAGTGACGTTCAGTGGTTTCAGACGTCCTGCTGGGAGACGGCTCTTTGTTCCGGAACATTCTGACACAGAGAGCGTTAATAATGTCGCTCCGTTATTCTGGCGCTCCCTAAACGCAGCCGTGGACCGACATGGCCATCAGCAGAAATATCCGCTCGCTCAGTTCAGTGTTTCACCTGGTGCTGTATTAGTTTTTTCCGGAGCTACTTGGGTTTGTTTCTTCTGCGCGGATGATGCTGGACACCCATTTAGCTTTTACAGCGTGAGATCTGTGTTTCCTCAGTGTGATGAGCTCCATTTGACAGTCCCTGTCTCAGCATCCTCCCCATCCAGGTCCATTTACAGCCAGCTCATTCACTTTATTGCCACTCGCTGATGGCAGCACTTTGAAGTGTTTGCTAAAGTAGAGGGGGGGTGAGTTAGAGGCGTAGAGGGGGGGGACTGGGGTCTAATTGGCTGTATTAGTTGATTTGCTTCTCCTTTTTTCTCGCTGGTTTTCCCTAAGTCATAATGAGCGAGATTAGGCGACCTACATTTAGTTTTTTTCCTCCCTTTCCATGGTGATCTGCTGCAGCCGGTTCTTCCTCCTGGCGTCTCCGGGCGTCTCTGAAAGGTCCCAGTTCATCTCCACCAACTTCTCTTTTTTTCAACCTGATCTCACAAAAATACGTGAAATGCCCACGACCTCTCACCACTATTTTCCGTGGAATATACACGGAAAATGGTATAATTCCGTGTTAGCACCACGGATATTGTACCATGCAAAGTCAATGGGATCCGTTGTCGTGATATATACACGAATTATGACATTATTTATATATTATTCTTTGTTATTTTGGCTTAATTATGAGTTTTTGTCGCGCAAGGTACTGTTTGTAACTGTCAGTTTGTAAAAGCATGTTTGTAACGCTGTTTTAGCAGTGTTTTATTGAGGTTTTAATGGGAGCACCACGGATATAGTCAAACTGCTATAACAAAGAATAATATATAAATAATAATAATAATGTCATAATCCGTGTATATATCACGACAACGGATCCCATTGACTTTGCATGGTACAATATCCGTGGTGCTCACACGGAATTATACCATTTTCCGTGTATATACCACGGAAAACAGTGGTGAGAGGTCGTGGGCATTTCACTGATTTTTGTGAGATCAGGTTGCTTTTTTTGTATAGATATCTTTATTGAAGGCAATAAAAAAAGAAAAAAAAAAAGATTTACAATAACAATATAATTATCAATACCCCCCCCCCTTTTTTTAACTTTTCATAACATTAATTAAACCAAAATAAATAAATAGTAATAATAAGAGAAAAAAAAGAAAAAATAAATAAATAATAAAAAAATAATAATAATAATAATAATTAAAGCTGCAAGCAGCGATGAACGGGCCCTCGCACTCATGGCCAACGCCCCTCCTTCCAGCCCCCCCCAAAAAGAGAATATTGAAAATACGATAAATGTAAAAAAAAAATAAAATTAAACAAGATTTATCTTCTCATTACAAGCAAAAAAATCTTGTTCCACTGGCAGATTTTTCTACTTATTTTAAGTGAAAACAGGTGAACAGGTGAAACAGATGAAAATGGTGGGTTTTTTTTCCAGTTATGAGTCTTGTTTTAAGTGTAATGAGGTTTTTTTTTTACTAAAATGAGACATTTTCACTAGAAATAAGACAAATATTTTTGTTAAGATTTTGAGTTTTTGCAATGATCCATTTTACTTATCCTGTGAAGGACAGAGTCATATTGATAAGTTCAGAAAAGTGTTTTTTATTGTTGTGTTTTGATGTATTTGATGTAAGCCCAGTGGATATTTAAAGCTTACAGAAGGCTGCATTTAACTGCTGCTATGTCATTCCTGCAGTATTTCTGCAGGTGTTTTGGTCACTGCTATTATTTGTAATATATTATATTATTTGTAATCAGAACAAATTATCTGTCCCCATATGATAAAATCCACCATCCCCCCTGATTTTTTTTTACAACTCGAGTACTGGCTGCGGTTCTGTTTAAAGCCGGGCAGACACTGTGCCATTGCCGGCTCGTTTTGAACCAATTTTCCTCTTGTTTCAATCATTAATATGTATGCAGACAAGGTACAAAAAAAAAAAAAAGAAAACTCAAACTCTTTCAGTTCACTGTGTTTTCTAGTAGTTCTTCTAGTTTTCTATTGTTACTTTTACGTTTACTGTTCCCTTTGTGGTTTTACTGGTTGTAAAGCATGTAGCTTTAATTATCACCCAATTCTGTGTTTCACCTTGTTAGTCAACTTCACTCCAACTCATTACCACCAATTTTACACTTATTTTTGGAATGAATGGTCAATAGACCTCATTTACATAAAATCATAGCTCATTTTTGAGATAGATAAAGATAAGCCGAAATTCTGAATTTTTTTGACTATAGTTAAACTCAGAGGCATATAAATTGATGGATTATCACAGACGGGTATATGTGAAAATGAAATGAAATCATTTAAAATGTTTGGACCACCACCCAGCACCAGCCAGTGGTTGGTGGGTCAAATTGAATATCACAGAAGAGGAGAAATTGAATAAAATATCCATAATTCAATGCAAGTAGTGATCAGAGGTGGGTAGTAACGAGTTACATTTACTCCGTTACATTTACTTGAGTAAGTTTTGGGAAATGTTGTACTTTTAGGAGTAGTTTTGGATAACTGTACTTTTTTTTCTGTACTTGTTCTAGTTCTGCCTGGTTGAAAAAGAAAAGTACAAAGGCCTGAAATTTTGTGCTACTGGTGCTTAATTTATTTTTTTATTTTGTTATTTTATTATTTATTAAAGTTCTTGAATTTACTTTACGCTTATTTTAATTTAAGCTATTTTTCATTTTTTTATTAATTTTAATTTATTTTATTATTTTATTGATTTTAATTTGCCTGAAGGTGATTATTTTGTACTTTTGTCTTTTTGAATGGGTGTGTTAAAAAAATAAATCAGACGTTACTCAACAGTTACTCAGTACTTGAGTAGTTTTTTCACCAAGTACTTTTTTTACTTTTACTCAAGTAATTATTTGGATGACTACTTTTTACTTCTACTTGACTCATATTATTCTGAAGTAACAGTACTTTTACTTGAGTACAATTTTTGGCTACTCTACCAGCTCTGGTAGTGATCATCAATTTTATTTGAAATGAGTGTAACAGAGGCAGTTATATGGATGAAAATCATATTTTTGATATAAAAGAAAAGTGAATATGGGTCAATTTGACCAAAAGACCACAGAAGGGTTATCTATTAACATTTCAACATAATCAACTCATCCAAGAGATATTCAGAAGAGCTTCTCTTCTGCAAATGGTACAGTAGATGAGCTGCCATACAAAGGAATTTCCCTTTGGGGATTAATAAAGTAATTCTTATTCTTAAAATCCGTCTAGCTGACGTGACCCAGGCAGACCAAACAACAGGCTTCAGCTTGAGCGGCCGTTTTCCGCTTGGTCCTAGTGCTGACCTGTCTCCATTTAATATAGCGTAACATTGTTTTTGGACGGTAAAAACTGCAGGGGACCAAAACTGCCTTTTGAAAAAGTGCAGGATACATGTCCCCCCCCCCCCCCCATATTACGTCCGTGTATGAACGTACAGTCAGTGTGAGCAGAGACCTGTCGCATCAGAGCATCAGGTCCGTCCCGTTTTATAATACATCCATGGTCCGTCCCAGCCGGTGTTCTGCCAATTTCTGCTCCCTGCCGAAAAAATGCTACGTTTGGGTTCTGCGCATGCGCACAGTCGATTTTCAAAGTTTGCATCATTTCTTGCACGATGTAAAATGGATAATGGGATGTTGATTATTTGATCCTTCAAAATACACGACCCATGACATGAATGCATTACACTTTGTGAACATTATACGATAAAGAGAAAAAAAACAACAATTCTATGGCTTTATTTGATATTCATTCAGTCATTCGCCTTTATTTAACCAGGCAGGTCATTAAGAACATTCTTATTTACAATGACGGCCTGGCAAGAGACAAGGACCACTTGGGGGTGAAAGGAAGTGGTTTAGGGAGTAAAACACAGTAAAGTTGTGGCTCTACAAAGGTGGAAAACCTTTAGGTAGCATTTTTTGGCAAAGCTGCAGAAATGGGCAGAAACTGGCTCTCGGCTCTGCGCGTGGCCGCGCGCGGCCGCGCGCTCCTGATCGGGATCGCGGATGGAAGCTAAATAATAATATAATAATATAATAAAATTAAATAATTGCAACACGCATTAAAAAACCACAATACAACTTACGTGACGTGACGGCGTGACTCCACATGTTGCTGCAAGTTGCAACAACCCCCCTCCCCCGCCCCGCCCCCGGCAGCTTCCAGGAGCTGCGGCTGCGCGTTCCCGCGGTCTGCGCGCACGCGGCCCGCAGACAGCTTCATGCTTCTAATCCAACTCAAAACATTCATTATAAATCGCCTCTTGCACATACAATGCTCAAATCATATTATTTTCAACAATATTTTTACGAAGTTAGAAGTTAATTCGACATTGCATGACAAAGTAAAGATTTATTTCAAAATGAGTTCATATTTTGAATAAAGTCGGTGACAAACTGTCCCAAATATAGAATGGATATCAGAATGGAAGCCTGATTAAATGTATTGATTTTGGGTCAATTTGGACCAAGTATTTGAAAGTTAAAACAACTTTTATGTTCATGGCGAGACACCGAAATTTGACAACCTCTAACAGCGACGCCCTTTGAGAAAAACTTACAGTTTTCTCTGTCAGCCATCGTCAATGTCTTACCTATTTATCTGACCAACTTTGAGATCCATCCGCTCATCTCCCTTTGAGCACAGATGCAAACTAGAAGACATGACAATTCCTGGTGCCAACAGGTGGCGCTACAACCGATCCTGAATATTCCACCATAGATGTCTTCAGGCTCAGTCTACAATCATGCACATACGTTTTCAACCACATCAAATCATGTATTGCTGAATTACAGCCAATTGGTGTTTCATGGCGAGCCTTAAAAATGACCCCAAACTTTGCCGGATCACTACGGTCAAGCCCTCTGGTGAAAACTTAAAAGCTTCGCAATTTAGCGTCGGCCATGTGTCTAGATTGTACAAACCAAGTTGTGAGCCAATCTGATAAAATCTCTAGGAGGAGTTCGTTAAAGTACGAGGCCTAGAAATGATCAGAATTCATAAAAAATGACATTTTCTGTTCAAAATGCCGGACTTCCTGTGTAACTTAGAGCATGGGTCCAAGAGACTTTTTTGTAGGGCTTTGTCTGATATAATAGACACATAAAGGTCATTGCTGTAAGTCAAACCATATTGTGGGGCTCGTCAAAAAACATAAAATAGGTGGCGCTATAGAGCCTAATCCTTTTTGACCCATGCCTGTCGGCCATAAAATACGTAATTTTACGCGACTCTGGAAGCGTGTGCAAAATTTGGTGAGTTTTTGAGCATTTTAAGGCCTCCAAAAAGGCAATTTATTTATGGCGAGAATAATAATAATAATAATAATAATAATTAAAGCTGCAAGCAGCGATGAACGGGCCCTCGCACTCACGGCCACCGCCCCCCATAAGCATATCAGAAATGACACCACCCACGACTTCCTATGTCAAACCATTCAAAAGTTATAGCAGAAAAAAGGGACAACCAATCAGAAGAAGGGGCGGGGCTAATTCAGGCCAATGAAGCTCAAGGACTCCATACAGAATCTGATGACACCACCCACGACTGTCTATGTCAAAATATTCAAATGTTATAGCAGGAAATAGGGACAACCAATCAGAAGAAGGGGCGGGGCTAATTTTCGCCAATTATGGTCAAGGACTCAATACCGAGTCCGATGACACCACCCACGACTCTTTATGTCAAACCTTTCAAAAGTTATGGGAGAGAAAGGTATTCTAGTGGGCGCTGTTGAGCCGTTAGGCAACGCCCATTAATGCAAACCATGAAATATCAAATGTATCGACAGGCCTGGCTTTTCTTTAAGTTGCGACATGATACAGGTGTGTACCAATTTTCGTTCATGTACGTCAAACCGTATTATGGGGCTTGAGGCGCAAAGTTTTTTCTGTCTGAACCAATCAGATGAAGGGTGGGCGCGCTTTTTGCCGTCTAGCGTCGCCACGGTAACGCTTTTGAAAGAGAAAAGTAATGCGTGGTGTCGGAGGATGGAGACGCACGTTTTGACGTATAACACACCTGGGTGCACGTTAGGGTTCGGGCTGAATTAATGACCGAAGAAATGGCATAAATTGCGCCAAAATTACACGATGAATTCAAAATGTTCAAAATGGCTGACTTCCTGTTCGGTTTCGGCCATGGCGCCAAGAGACTTTCCTTTAATTTGCGACATGATACAGGTGTGTACTGATTTTTGTGCATGTACGTCAAAGCGTATTGTGGGACTTGAGGCACGAAGTTTTATCTGTATGGACCAATCAGATGAATTGGGGGCGCGCTTTTTGGCGTCTATCATCGCCACGGTAACGCTTTTGACTGAGAAAAGTTATGCACGTTATTGCAGGATGGAGACGCACATTTTGATGTATAACACACCTGGGTGCACGTTACGGTTCTGGCGAAGAAGCGGCTGAAGGAATGGCATAAATTGCGCCAAAATTACATGATTAATTCAAACTGGCCGACTTCCTGTTGGGTTTGGGCCATGGCGCCAGGAGACTTTTCTTTAAGTTGTGCTATGATACAGGTGTGTACCGATAAAGGAAGCTCTGAAAACCTTAACAAACCATGGTTTACTATAGAACTTAGGAAATCCGCAAATTCAAAATTTAATGTCTATGAGTTTTGGTTCAAATATAAATCATTAGTATAGTATGCATAAATGGCTTTATGAGGGTGACACTTCCATTATAGATAAAATGTATTTCAAAATGGTTTTCAAAAATGAAAGGACACATGAGTCTATCTTTCTTGAAAAGTTAATTTAATTACTGATAATTAAAATATACATTTTGTTAAGGAAATCTATTAATTTTGAGATAAATAACGGTCGCCCCCAATGACTTTTTTAAGGTCGTTGCCCTATTAATGTAGGTTTAAAAACACTAAAATACCTTTGTTTTAAGTTTTCACATATATGCACACTACATTCCAAATGTTTGGAAAATGGCCAAATACATCTTTATTTTAAGTATTTTAAAAATAGGCCTCTCAAAGGCCTTATACATCATTGACCCACAATTGTGATTCAGGCTTAAAGCTCCTCTGCTACACGTCATTCAGGCAGCCAATCAGCACAGAGCCTCATTAACATAGCCCCCCCTCCCCTCAGAATCCCTCATAGAGAAGGTTAGAAACGGTAAAAATAAAGACATGGCCCAGAGGCTGAATTTCTCATTTATGTAGAAAAAACCTTCAAAAGCTTGTTTTTAAGACATTCAATGCCTGTTTAAAATATACATTAAATGCCATAATAGGTCACCTTTAAATAATTTTTAAGCAAATGAAGCAACGGTAAATTCTCGCCAAATACAGTAAATTCCAGTTGTCCCTGAACGCACCAGGAGGATAATCGGCTTTTTAGAATTCCGACCGGTCCCTGAATGCACCTCCTCCGCGGCGCTGCGCGGTGCCGACCAGATCTCGGCTGAAAGCCGATAATAATATAATAAAATTGCAAAGCTGCTGTGAAATAAGGTGTAATACATGCACTGTAATTATTTTCTGTATAAAAATTGAATTTAAAAAGACGGGTTTGACTCAAAATCAGTGTGGTTTTATTTAAGTGGTCTCTGTCTCGGTAGAAGACAGAGACATGAAAGACATGGTAAAAAGCGAGCTGCATTACAGACATGCGCCGCCGAAATACATCGGTGAAAACTATTCCACAGGAATATTTCACCATAGATGTCTTAAGACGACTCTACAATTATGCACACAATAAAAAAATACTTACAGATTAGGTTGGGACTCGTGTGAAAACACTGGAGGATTTATGTCGTGTGAGGAACGTCAATACGGTGCGCACGCAACAACGTCTCCCCGCTCCCCCCCTCCTCCCTCCCCCTCGGCCTCCGCTCCGCTGCAGGAGCTGCGGCCGGCACACAGAGCCAGCTTGCTTTAAATCCAATGGATTTAAATAAATATTCATTACCAATCGTGCGTTTTACGCACCTTAATGCCAAAAATATATTTTCACATCACAGTAAACAATATTTTTACGAAGTTTACGAAGTTAATTGGACATGGCATGACAAAAATATGATTTAATTGTATATGAATAAATTTTTGGAAAAAGAGAGTTACAAAGTTCTTCAAAAGCGATATGTACCAGCGTATGATTTTTTAGTCATGTCGAAATGTATCTAAATCTGACATTTTATTGTCTTAAGACCAAGCCTATGATTTTAAATTATTATTTTACCAAAAAATTCAGAGTGACGTAAAATGGCAGTTCCCTTCAAGTTATGACCACGATACTCAACACAGTTAATAAGGACGCTTATGACAATAATATGTGTCGATTTCATTGTGATTGGATGAATGAAACAGCAATGACAGCACATAATTTGATGAAAAATGTATACCTGACCAAAAGGTGGCGCTATGGATTTCAATCCAAGATTGTCATATCCACTTGTTCAGAATGGAAGCCTGATTACAAGTATTGATTTTGGGTTAATTCTGACCAATTATGTTTAAGTTACAACAACTTTTATGTTCATGGCGAGACACCGAAATTTTACTACCTGTAACGGCCACGCCCTTCGATAAGAACGTACAGTTTTCTCTGTCAGTCATCGTCAATGTCTTACCTATTATCTGACCAACTTTGAGATCATTAATCTCATCTCGCTTGGAGCACAGATGCATACTAGAAGACATGACAATTCCTGGTGCCAACAGGTGGCGCTACAACCGATCCTGAATATTCCACCATAGATGTCTTCAGGCTCAGTCTAGAATCATGCACATACGTTTTCGGCCACATAAAATAATGTATTGCTGAATTACAGCCAATTGATGTTTCATGGCGAGGCTTAAAAATGACCTCAAACTTCGCCGAATGACTACGGTCAAGCCCTCTGGCAGAAACTTAAAAGCTTCGCAATTTAGCGTCGGCCATGTGTCTAGATTGTACAAACCAAGTTGTGAGCCAATTCGATAAAATCTCTAGGAGGAGTTCGTTAAAGTACGAGGCCTAGAAATGATCAGAATTCATGAAAAATGACATTTTCTGTTCAAAATGCCGGACTTCCTGTGTAACTTAGACCATGGGTCCAAAAGACTTTTTTGTAGCTCTTTGTCTAATATAATACACACATAAAGGTCATTGCTGTAAGTCAAACCATATTGTGGGGCTCGTCAAAAAACATAAAATAGGTGGCGCTATAGAGCCCATTCTTGTGGACCCATGCCTGTCGCCCATAAAATACGTAATTTTACGCGACTCTGGAAGCGTGTGCAAAATTTGGTGAGTTTTTGAGCATTTTAAGGCCTCCAAAAAGGCAATTTATTTACGGCGAGAATAATAATAATAATAATAATAATAATAATAAACATCACAGATACAATAGGGTCCTCGCACTTTCAGTGCTCGGGCCCTAATAATAAACATCACAGATACAATAGGGTCCTCGCACTTTCAGTGCTCGGGCCCTAATAAATATGCTGATGTGGAAGGGTGAATCTGTCTATATATATATATATATATATATATATATATATATATATATATATATATATATATATATATATATTCATTTTATTTGTTTATATTTTAATTACATTTTATTGGATTATTTTCAGTTATTTTATTTTTTTATATATGATCCGCTGACTGGAGAGCACTAAATCTAAATAAGTAAATAAAAATAAATACAGCACATCCCTCTCCCCTTCCTTCCCTCATATGGCCAATAATTACATCATTCAAAATCATTTAACTTCTTTTCACATATGTCTATCAATACTGGAACAAAAATGATTAATAAATTAAATAATCAAGTCCTGCGTAAACACATTCATTAATATAGTAGATGATTCAGATCATTAGTCCAATAAAGGCAAAAAATCCAAAAAAGGTCCCCAAATAAGGTCAAAGTCTCTAGCTTTTTTTCTAATGGAATACAGTATTTCTTCTGGAGTACTATATGATCTAATTTCATTGATCCACTGTTTGGGTGCTGGGGGGTTTTCCGATTTCCAGTTTTTTAGAATACACTTTTTTGCCAGCTTCTCTTAAAAAAGAATGTTGCACATTTTTATTTATGGGAGAAGGAATCAGTGAGTTGCAACCTTTTCATGCTTGAGTCCGCGGTTTCTGCGGGATCTCTGGTGACACGGATGCCTTGGTATCGACTACAGGGGGAGCTAAATTTAGCGTCTTCATCCCGGAGCACATGACAGTGATTGACAGGCCGCTGTGGGTAATGATGTGTTCCGTTTCACAACGCGTCGCCCACAGCTGTTGCCGTCGGAGAGGTTTTGAGGTTTGTTGTGTTTGAAATGCCTACAGTGTGCGCTCTTGTACATGCAGCATGACATCCTTCAGTATTCCGTCAGTAGTTTTAGGCTGGATTGGAAGTTTACAAGTGGAAAAAGACAGTCACGTCAACAACTCAAGGGCTGAAACTTCGGGGGATTAACCCAGAACTACCACTCTTAAAAACTGCTCAATAATCAACTGTGAATTATAATAGCGCATCCTTTTTTTGCTGTGTTGCTTCGCGACACACATCCCAATCCTTACCTGGCTCTCTGAATGTGTTTCCATGCATCAATAACCCTTTTAAAACCCGAATATTGGCAATAACCCGAATTTTGACTGATGTAAACGTAGTCACAGATTGATTGGACGGTTGCTAAAGACCATTTGCAAATGATTCACTACAGAACATCCACTTCAAGTCTGGAGTTCTCAGTGCACGTGTTTATTTAAAATTCCTGGGGTCCAGACAATAAAATACAAAATCAAACATACAATCTCAATTCATAAAGTACATAAAAAATAAAAATAAAAATAAAAAATATCATACAAATCATATATAATTTGATGTATTGACCTCATTCAATCAGATACGCTCTATGATTTTAAGGTGATGACAACAAATACATACTTAAGTCTTTCTTTTTATGTCAGGAATCTCACCTGGAAGGGTTTTCCAACATGCAACTGATCTATAAAGTACTGTCCTTTTCATAGAGTCAGACTTAGGTCAGGGTAACATAATTACGGTGGCCGAGACCCGCCATTGCTGAAAATAAAAGTAACGCTGCAAACAAAAAGAAACGCCGCTGCAAATTAAAGAAACGCTGCAAACAAAAAGAAACACCACTGCAAATAAAAAATAAAAAAACGACGCAAATAAAAAAGCCACAACGGAAGTGAATTACCGGGGACTATTTTTGCCGATGCACCGGTGTTGCACATTAAAAATGACACGTAGCAACGTTGAACACTAACCTTTTCACTTATTTTCTTGTTCGTTGTTCTTCTTATTCCTCGCTCTTCTTATTTCTTCCTTTTCACTTACGTCCTCTTGGTCTTCTTCTTCTCCTCTCACGTAAAAAACACCGGTGCATCAGCAAAAATAGTCCCCGGTAATTCACTTCCGTTGTGGCTTTTTTATTTGCGTCTTTTTTTTTTATTTGCAGCGGCGTTTATTTTATTTGCAGCGTTTATTTTATTTGCAGCGTTTATTTTATTTGCAGCTGCATTTGTTTTTATTTGCAGCGTGTCTTTAATTTGCAGCAGCGTTTGTTTCTGTTTGCAGCGTTACTTTTATTTTCAGCAATGGCGGGTCTCGGCCACGTACAAAATCCCACCACTTTTCGCCCCTTGTTTGATGAACTAATATTTGAACAATAAGATATATTATTATAGAGAAATGTAGGAGTCTGAGTGTTAATAATTCTATGGAAATATGTAAATATATTAGTAGATATTCTGTCCTCAACCCTCAGCCAGGAGAGACGTTCATGCATTTCTGCAACACTTGTTTTTGGAGAACAACCAAGAACAAGTGCAGCCTCGTTTTGAGCCACTTGTAGTTTTTTTAGAAGACTGTTGGATGCATCAGGATCCCTAAAGCTTTATTTTTGGACATGCAGAGTCTTCGTGTCTCCGAGGCAACATGGAAATATACATTTTGTCTTGCTGTAGAGTTGGTCGACTATACCAGTCCCTCTAAACAACAACCCGGAAACATCACATCACTCAGCATTAGCTGAGCGTGAAGGGAGAGAGTTTGAGCCAGTCAAACTCTCCCATCATGCACCTCTCCAGCCAGAAACATCGTCAGGGACTCCTCCCAAAGTCTCGCCCACTGACATGATTGGAGTTCATTAAAACAAAACATGGGGTTTATTTTTTCTTTCTTCTTTGGGAAGTCTTGACGGCAACATGAACCCACAGAAGTTGACGCTGTAAGTTCAGACAAGATACACGCGTCTTCATGTAAAATCAGCGAGCTTATATGGCAGCCATGAATAATTACTGGATGCTGTTAAGTTCGCTGGCTGTGAATACTCTAACGACTCTCGCCTGTGGTGGTGATAAACCAGTGAGAGGGCACAGGGAGTGTAAACATAGCTCTTCACTTACATGTTACATCTGACTGAACGTTACATGTGGATCATGTCATCATGTTAAAAAGTAACGATGTATGAGTTAACCTTTTAATGATGATGATATTAATAATACTGGAAATACAAGACATTAAATTCCCTTTCAGACACACTCAGCTTTCTGTCAGTGGGATAGAAACTTATGGAGCTAGAACAGTCTCATAATTCGCAAATGCACACACCATTTCACAAATGCACAGGCAAGTTTCACAAATGCACAAAACAATTCACACGTGCATAGGACAAGATATACAAATGTATTTTTGATGCGCACACAAATATAACCTTATTTACAAACGTTTTTTTGTCTGTGAGCTGCGCTGGATTTGCGTGTGACTTTTGAGACTCCCCTGACGTGACTCGATCTACAAATACGTTTTTTTAACACGTGAAACGGAGTCTGCATTTGCGAATCGGTGTGTGCATTTGCGAATTATGAGACTGTTCTAGCTCCATAGAAACTCGTCATGTCAGCCTCAAGTCTGAATGACCCTGTGGTGTCTCTCTGCAACATGTTTGTATTTATTTATTTATTTTTTAAATGCTAATCTGACAAGGTCGGACCCAGAAACACGTTTGTGTCACTTTCAACCCGATCTGATCTGCAGCAGTCGCAATAACAGCCCGACGCGCTCAGCGCTCTGAGTTGTTCAGAGGAATCTGACGGATCGCTACATGAATAAATAACAGCACAGTTCAAACTTGTCTCCTCGTTGGTTTTTCTATTCAATAATTAGCTGCAGCACCAAACTCTTTTTCTCTTTCTGAAAAGAAGCAAAAGGAATGAGAGAAAATGGTCAAAGTTGTATTTAAAACCTCCGCCGACTGTTTATACGTCAATATTTTCGACCGAATCCGTCCGCCACCATTTTATCTAACGCAGCAGTGAAGCATTTTCATGTTTGTCAGCTTGATTTGAGTTTTTAGAGTACGTAACAAGTTGTTGTGGGAAAAACTAACTCCTGAAAGTTTCTAGTGTGGCTTCTCATCGTCAGTGGAAACGTGTCCACAGCTAAAATAAAAGGTCCTAGTTTTGACTACCTGCTAACGATTAAACTGTTAACGTTACAGTAGTTTGATTTAACCTTCATGAAAACAATATTGACTCTTAAGCAGAGGTGTCTTCAGTATTCACATTCATTACTCAGGTAGAAGTATAGATACTAGAGTTTAAAAATACTCCTGTAGAAGTTGAAATATCAACTCAAGTTTTTTACTCAAGTAAAAGTATAAAAGTACTGGTTTCAAAACTACTTAAAGTATAAAAGTAAAAGTAATGTAAGGGGGGGAAAAGCCATTAAGGACAAAAGCCATTGAAAATGAATGTATCTTAGTATAATGTAAATATATTAAAGAAGCATATATGTGTACTATTGAGCATTAACATGTGTTTCAGAGAGCAGCAGATATGATGACTAGTTGCCTATAAGTATTGTAATGGTGCAAAAAGTCAAACTTCATGTTCATTCCTAACCTTTATTGGAATGTACATCCAAGTTTAGTTGCAGGAATCTGAGGGAACGGATGTAAGAACAAAACTGGACAAGAACATCTGAAACAACCACAACCAAATTCACTCTATCCGGATGGAGCAATTTAACTGGATAGTTTTTATTAAAGGCCCAAATGAAATAGAGTAACGAGGCTGTTTTTAAAATGTAAGGAGTAAAAAGTACAGATAATTGTGTGAAAATGTAAGGAGTAAAAGTAAAAAGTCGTCTGAAAAATAATTACTCCAGTGAAGTATAGATAACCAAAATTTCTACTTAAGTAAGGTAACGAAGTATTTGTACTTCGTTACTTGACACCTCTGCTCTTAAGTAAGCTTAAACAAGTAGATAATGGACATTTCAAGGTCCTTCTTTTTTTAACATAAAACTTTACACTGCATGGTTTTGTTGTTCTTTTGATGGATATATAACAGGACGGTGTGAGGAAACTGTAGTTTCATGAGAATTTCCCTTCACTTCCATCCAATTCTACAAATATCTCATGCAATGCATCTTGCTTGGCCACTTTTGCATGAAGGAAGTCATAAGAAATTTAAAAAAAATGAAAAATTATAAAATAAATGTCTGAATAACTGAAGAAACCCATTAATGTTACATTTCTCATGTCTGAAAATGACATAAAGTATATTTGAGAAATGGGTCTGAAATTGGGTAAATTCATCTCCACTTGTGGCTAATGAAACAGACGAGTTTGGACGCTTGACTCTTTAGATTGAATAAAAGGCAAGCATCAATTATACAGACTCCATACATCTTCAAATGTAGGTTTCTCTTTGCCCTAACTGCAGAAAAGATAACTTGAATTGCTTAATATTTAAAATTAAGTCGCCATTTGTAGTTCACGTAGGAAAATTAACAGCATTAAATGATTTTAAAAAGGAACCATAGAAAACAGATGGTTGAGATTTTCCAAGCTCCATATTCTATGTAAGACGTTACATGATGTGGACCTTTTTTCCCCTGAACTGAAGCCAGTGGTGGAGTAGCGGTGTCCTCTCTGTGAGTGCAGCCGTCCAGTGTTCAGGTTCAAATGAAAGGAGATTGATGTTACTGCTAACCTTGGCTGTGCGCCCTGCCTGGCTGCCCCTGTAAGCCATCAGTCTGCTGGGAGTCTGACTAAAATATTAAAGAGCCAGCCGGCTCGCCCACTGTAGCTCCTCGCCATGGAGCATTTTGGGTTTAGTATATGTCAGTAGATAAAGACGGTCGGACACGTCGGGGAAACTAAGAGCACACTATTATTCTCAGTATAAAATGACACTCATGAATCCTTTTGATACATCACTCCATCTTACTATCTATTATTGACCGGCGGGGCCCGTCCAAACATTATATTTGTTGCACATCTGAAATAAGATTGCAAGGACATTAAAGGTCCTGTAAAAGTGGTGACCTTGCAGACGGTACGTACTGTAATGAGACACGGCCACCGCCGTTTTTCAGTCCAGCGTCCAACACCAGTCCCACAACTGCTGCACTATTTCTGCAGCAGTTTGTAAGAAACAGGTCACTGAAGCTCCGGATCCTTCTCCATGAACTTCTGTCGAACAGAGAATCACATAGACAAGATAACAGGTAAATTGGGGAAAGGTATATCATTGACATTATCAGTATATCATTACATTCAGTCAATCACCCTTTTAAAACCCGAATATTGGCAATAACCCGAATTTGCACGGCCATGGTAAAACCAATAACCACTTTGAATAACCAGAATTTGCTGATATTCCGGTTTTTAAAAACCCCAATATGAGCCCTGGGTTACTCCTTTTAAACCCGAATATTGGGTCATGTAAACACCAAACGGAATATCTCCATCAAACGGAACAGGGATTTGTTTTCTGCACATGTTCTGTTCACAAGGAATCCTGGTCTTTTGAGTCCAGGAAGTTCTTATAAACACGGAGAAACCAAGACCAGGAGGAGACTAATCACTTCATAAATGTAATGAAGGATATGAACATTTCTGCATTTGTAGACGGTAGAAAGTACCGGGATAGAAGATTTACAAGAAGGTGAGAGAAAAGATGCGTGAAGCAGCATTTGTTTTGAATTTGGATACAGGAAGAAGAAGCAGAAACAGAGTGCGAAATACGGGGGGTTCGGGTGGGTCGGACCCCCCCGATTAACCCTTGAGCCCCCTTGAAGGACTCAAAAGCCAAATTTAGGGGGGGGTCTCAATGTTGTAAAAGAAAAAAAAAATTAGGCTATATAATATAATATGATAATTTGAATGTCATAAATGGTCAATTAAATATGTTTAAGAGATCGCCATATCAAGTATTCACATTTAAAAACTTTTATTGGTTTAACACAAGTCCTGCACCTTTATGTATGCAAATTAGCCATGTGTGCCAGCACAGCGCAATGACTAGGCCGGCTAGTTGAGATGCCACAATAACATGGCTAAGCGGAAGTTAACTCAGAGTGTGTCACTTGCACACTTTGGGTTCACATCAAAAAAGGTGTCAGTGGCAGCCAGAGATGAGACGATGTCACAACAAGGTCCCGTTCTTCTCCCACCTCTGGTGAAGGAAGTGAAGTTGAGGCCGATGCTCCGGGGCAGATGCTACTGCGCTGCCCGCTGCTAGCAGTGACTTACTTTAACTTAAGGTAAGAGGCCAGCCTGCTTAATATGGCCTGAACCCACCTGAGAGCTAATGTTTTTTTTTAAATTATTGTTATTATTATTTCGCGTTATGGCCTGTTATGAGTGTGAGTCTGTAATGCAAAAATGTCATCCATTCTGGATTCATTACAAATCAACTGAAATATTGCAAGGCTTTTATTATTTTAATATTGCTGATCACGGGGTTACAGTTTAAGAAGACTCAAATATCCTATCTCAAAAAGTTAGAATATTCTGGGAATCTTAATCTTAAACTGTAAACCATAATCAGCAATATTAAAATAATAAAAGGCTTGCAATATTTCAGTTGATTTGTAATTAATCCAGAATGTATGACATTTTTGTTTTTTTAATTGCATTACAGAAAATAAAGGACTTTATCACAATATTCTAATTTTCTGAGACAGTCCTGTATATGTAAATGTACTTTTATGTGAATGTACTTTTAATCTTTTAAAAGTCTTTTTTAAAAAAGATTAGCTGGCGTTTTGCATGCGCTAATGGGGATCCAAAATAAAACAAAAACACAAACTAACAAATATAAGCCCGGGTTCAGACGGAGGTTATTGCTCTGATAGGGACTGGTTACTGCCGGTCATTTCTCACTTCTGTTAATTGAACTCTTCTGAGCCCGGTTTGGTTTTCACCAACTGTCCGTCACTCGGCACATACAAAATAAATGAATAGTCTGCATGAATGGATGATTCATCGTTGGGTAGAGGAGCGTGAAGGTTGATTTGTGTTGGCGTGTCACGGTTTGATCTGAACGGTGACTGACGGGGAGGGATTTGTGCAGGTGAATAGACATTCCCCCCCGCCGCCGCCTCCCCCCCACGTCTCCTCTCACTCCTCCACCTCATGGGACAACAAATCTGTTTGGTCCGAAACCCTCCAATGGAGTGAGGTTGTGAAAGAACCGAGGCAAGAATCAAGACCCCTGGGGGGTAAAAACAAAAAAGACGAAAAGAGAGGCAGGGACAACAAGAGACGGCGGAGAGGGGGAGATGAAATGAGTGATGCGAGTCCAAAAAGTGCTTTAAAGTTATGATGAAACAGCAGTTGCTGGAGTAAAACATGCTGATAGAGGGAATTCGGTTTTGATCAATTGCTGCTGCTGTCATTCTGAAGGTATTTCATGTATTAATCAGTATTGGTACGGTTGTTTGCTGTTGAACTTATGGTGTCTTGGCAACGTGTTCAAGCATCTGAAGACGGCGGGGCCGCTGAGTGGAAAGAAAGTAATCAGGAAAATTGTTGAGGGGATAAAAAGCAAGTTGGTGCATCAAAGGAAAAGAAGTGAATTGAAAGGGGGAATATTGGCTCTTCATTGGGTTGAAATATCACAAATCGACTAAAGGATCAAATTACTCTCTGAAAAAAAAACAACACACTTGAATACACCCAAGTTCAGAAAGAGTCAACGATTTGTTGCCGGTGTTCTGCCAACCCCTGCTCCCTGCAGAGAAATGCTACTTTTTGGTTCTGCGCATGCACACAGTCGATTTTCAAAGTTTGCATCATTTCTTGCACGATGTAAAATTGATAATATGGGATGTTGAGTATTTGATCCTTCAAAATACACGACCCATGACTAGGGCTGGGGATCGATTCAAATGTCAAGAATCGATTCGATTCCAATTCTTAAGATTCAGAATCGATTATCACGATTCGATCCGATCCGATTCGATTCGATCCGATATTGATTTGGGTTAGTGTTAATAAAACAGTTTTTTCAGCTGTTGCATGAATGATATGACTGTAGTTCTGCAACATATTAATACTAGTATTATATTGAGATTGAACAGCAAGTATTGCAGCTAATGATGCTGTAAGGACCAATCAGCTCCCAGAATGCTGATAGAACTGAAACAGAAACATCGTGGGGCAGAATTACCAAACAGATCCAGGAGGAAACAGAGACGGATAAAATCGGTTTTATTTTTTCCCCATTTATGAGAATTTGGTTTTTAACATTTATGCAAATGTAACCCCAAGACAGTATATAAAGCAACTAAATATAGACAATTTATGCAATTATAACTGAAAACTTCCTTTAAACATATTTAAAGGCAAAAACATGGCACCAGTTATTCTCGTATCCAACAAAATATTCCTTTTTTGGGCATAAACAAAAAAGTACCAAAAGTTGTAATGTAATGATGGAAAAAAAAAAAAATAATCGATTTTTAGACATATGAATCGATTTTTTGGAATTAATATGAGAATCTATTTAAAATCGGAGAATCGATCTTTTCAACACAGGCCTACCCATGACATGAATCACATCACACTTTGTGAACATTATACGATAAAGAGAGAAAATACAACAATTCTATCGCTTTATTTGATATTCATTCAGTCATTGGCCTTTATTTAACCAGGCAGGTCATTAAGAACATTCTTATTTACAATAACGGCCTGGCAAGAGACAAGGACCAATTGGGGAAAAGGAAGTGGTTTAGGGAGTAATACATAGTAAAGTTGTAGCTCTACAAAGGTAGAAAACCATTAGGTACAGTAGCATTTTTTGGTAAAGCAGCAGAAATTGGCAGAACACCGGCCCAAACTCCCATGGAACGCTCGTCTCTGTTAACTTGCTATTAATTTATCAACATACTTTGTTGTCATTGGTGTCATTTAAAAGTAAGTTTAGTGTAAGGCACGGATACAAACCCCTGGCCGTCACAGAAACTGGCTCACACTCGTATCTCATCTCCATCTCTCATGTCTGCTCATTTCTCCCAAAAGAAATGAAGTTGGTATTTTGATTTCATCTGATCACAGAACGTCTCCCGGGTGGAAAAAGCCCAGATGTTTCCAGGAGCCGAGAGACGACGACGGCATCTTAAGACACGTTTAACACAAGCGCTCTCTTTTGCAATGATAAAGTTTAAGCAGCATTTGTGAATGTAGTTTTTCTAAGCTTGACAAAGACTTTTTAAAGTAATTATTTGTTTAAGTGTTTATAGCAGATATTGATTCTTGATGCAGCACCATTTTAGGGTCAAATATAAGGTAAGAGTTTGATCCTAACTCCTTCACAACAGGAGAAATATGGGCGTCCCTCCCGATGTGTCCATTTAAATCATTGTTATAAAACATTTAGATGGTTTTCTCATGCACATTTGACAAAATGTAGACTGTCCATTTATCTTCGCTACTTAAATACCTTATGGATATTGCTTTAATACAGAAGATCATTACAGTCACCTTCTTAATATACAGTAATTTTCATGAAAAACCTTTTTCTGATGTATTTATTTTTTGGATTATAGTCTTAATTCTTCTTTGAAACAGTGATCTTTTTACCATTTTACCATTTCAACATCACCAACATTCGAAATAATATCTGGCCTGCTGTGCTGCTTAGTGGCAAATCCTGGCACGTGTTATCGACTCTAAGATGAACGTTGATGAAACGGGGAAGCGTCGGTTTGAGCATTAATGTCTGACACCTAAAATAGATACCGCATTTTCTGGACTATAAGCTGCACCTGCATATAAGCCGCATCCGCTCTATTTTTAAAAAAATAATTAAAAAAAGATATACAAGCCGCACCTGCATACAAGCCACATCCCCTCTAGTTAAAAAAAAAGATATTTAGCCGCAGATATTTATGTTGTTAGATTAGATATTTACTACATGTACAGAGGGATTTTGAACTGTAAATGATGTACATGTTTGTACCTAAATAGATCCTTTCCTAACAGTGTCTTTTAACACGGCAGCAACTTTGCTGATAAAAACGGGACAGAACCAAGAGAAAATAACCGCAATTTATTTATCTATTTATCTGTTTGAAATCTGCTTCTACTTCTATCTGCTAAAGAAGAAGTAGCGTATTCTTCTTTGCATTTATTTTGTCTTAGTTTTGATTCTAATTCCAGTTAGAGCGCCCCGAGCGGTGGAAGAAAAATCCACAGAATAGAAACCTTTGTATAAGCTGCATGGTTGAAAACCTATGAAAAAAGTAGCGGCTTATAGCTCAGAAAATACGGTAGATAAAATAACAAAACTGCTCTCTCTCTACATACAATGAACGTGAAGAGGTGAGATTGGAGGCAGAGCAGTAATATTCAGTAGTCAGTTTTCTCATATTCATGCTCTGTGTGCAGATTCCACACAGTAGTTTAAATTAGTTTCTTGTTGCACGATTGCAGCAAACTTTTCTTGTAGCTACCACTGAAATCACGGAATACAATTAGTACTTGCGTGTTGGCATCGCCTTGGTGACTGTTCTGCAGAGGTGTCAAGTAACGAAGTACAAATACTTAGTTACCTTACTTAAGTAGAAATTTTGGTTATCTATACTTCACTGGAGTAATTATTTTTCAGACGTCTTTTTACTTTTACTCCTTACATTTTCACACAATTATCTGTACTTTTTACTCCTTACATTTAAAAACTAAAAAAACTAAAATTTAAAAACAGCCTCGTTACTCTATTTCATTTGGGCCTTTAATAAAAACTATCCAGTTAAATTGCTCCATCCGGATAGAGTGAATTTGGTTGTGGTTGTTTCAGATGTTCTTGTCCAGTTTTGTTCTTACATCCGTTCCCTCAGATTCCTGCAACTAAACTTGGATGTACATTCCAATAAAGGTTAGGATAAATGATAATATGAACATGAAGTTTGACTTTTTGCACCATTACAATACTTATAGGCAACTAGTTATCATATCTCCTGCTCTCTGAAACACATGTTAATGCTCAATAGTACACATGTATGCTTCTTTAATATATTTACATTATACTAAGATTCATTCATTTTCAATGGCTTTTGTCCTTAATGGCTTTTTTCCCCCTTACATTACTTTTACTTTTATACTTTAAGTAGTTTTGAAACCAGTACTTTTATACTTTTACTTGAGTAAAAAACTTGAGTTGATACTTCAACTTCTACAGGAGTATTTTTAAACTCTAGTATCTATACTTCTACCTGAGTAATGGATGTGAATACTGAAGACACCTCTGCTGTTCTGTATCTGCATCAAACCCTCTGCGGGGCTTTAAACCCTCTGCAGACTCATGGACCGCTAGTACGACGTGCAATAAGTGAACTGTAACTAATGTCGCTCTTCTTTTCAGTCAGAAATGTGTTTTTAAGTGATCCGACCTTGGATTTATCTTTAGCATTTTGGCAGCATACACGTATGCTCATCAGTGTGCACTGAGCTGTTCACCTTTTATGTGCAGTCTGATTTTTTTTTTCCTTCTTTCTCCTGGTTACACAATGAAGCAGCTGTCAGTCTACCTAATCTGGCAACTATAAATATTTATAAATGGGGAGTAATATAGGTGCAACGCCATCTTTTAACTGATTCCTTATGGAGATATATGGCATGTCTGACAAGTAATATCCTATCCAGATTTTCACTATATATCATAATGAAGACATCTCGTAGCAAAGCTTATGACTAATAATTTACCTCTCTGGTATACACACGCCTTCCCTCTGCAAGAAGAGAGACACGTGTTGGTTGCAGGGCGATGTCACACAGCTTTACTGCGTTTCCAGCATCAATAACCCTTTTAAAACCCGAATATTGGCAATAACCCGAATTTGCACGGCCATGTAAACACCAATAACCCCTTTGAATAACCCGAATTTGCTCATATTCTGGTTTTTAAAACCTGAATATGAGCCCTGGGTTACTCCTTTTAAAACCTGAATATTGGGTCATGTAAACACCAAACAGAATATCCCCATCAAACGGAACAGGAATCTGTTTTCTGCACATGTTCTGTTCACAAGGAATCCTGGTCTTTTGAGTCCAGGAAGTTCTTCTAAACACGGAGAAACCAAGACCAGGAGGAGACTAATCACTTCATAAATGTAATGAAGGATATGAACATTTCTGCATTTGTAGACGGTAGAAAGTACCGGGATAGAAGATTTACAAGAAGGTGAGGGAAAAGTTGCGCAAAGCAGCATTTGTTTTGAGTTTGGATCCAGGAAGAAGAAGCGGAAATGACGGGAATTGCAAAAGGAACATGAATTTGAACTAGACTGATATATTCTCCTGCTCATTCCTGTGCACAAATGTATTATATATACAGTACATAAATCTTCATCTTTGAGTGCAAAATACATTTTGAAAACCCCCAAATTTTCCACGCAGTGTGGCCCCCTCCATACAGTCCTTTTTCAGATGTGGCCCCCTGAATAATTTAGTTAAAGACCCCTGGCCTAACGGAATATCCCCATCAAACGGAACAGGAATCTGTTTTCTGCACATGCTCTGTTCACAAGGAATCCTGGTCTTTTGAGTCCAGGAAGTTCTTCTAAACACGGAGAAACCAAGACCAGGAGGAGACTAATCACTTCATAAATGTAATGAAGGATATGAACATTTCTGCATTTGTAGACGGTAGAAAGTACCGGGATAGTGAGATTAACAAAAAGGTGAGCGAAGCAGGATTTGTAGGAACACCAGACCAGATCAAGCTCCGCTGGAAGACGCTGAAAAAGGAACTACAGGGCCGAGAAACAAAACGACTTCTACCGGGCTGTTGATTATCCAACGTGGTGCTGTTATTGTTGTTTTGAATTTGGATACAGGAAGAAGAAGCAGAAATGACGGGAATTGCGTCATGACGTTCTCCGTGCGTCGCTTGTTTGATCAGATATCCCAAATGATTAATTACCATGTAAATTGAATATTCCCAATGTTTCAGTAACCGGAATATTAGCAATAACCTGAATTCTGACTGCATGTAAACGTAGTCACTGATGTGGCCTCTTCTTACAGCTTTGTCAACGTGGCTCTCGTCCTCCTTTGTGATGCTCAATGCCAGGGAATTGTCTCATATTCCAACGCCACAACAAGAAATGCAGCCTGCTAGTGTGGGGTGGTGTGTATGTTTGTGCCGTGTGTGTGTGTGTGTATGTGTATGCTAAGCTTTTGCCTTTGCTGCTTTATGATGCCTAGACTATTTTTCTATAACAAATGCCTCCACGAGCTTTTCATTCGTCGCCTTTTGATTGTATTGCAACACGGGGAAGAATGACACCCAAAACAGAGCAGAGATTTATATGATTTCCATGAATATGTACCTTGACGGCTACATGTGTTTTTCAATTTGTGTTTGGGTGCATTACATCTAATACAATGTAGGTCTGTATTTTGGTGAAGAACCTGACTCTCATGCAGTCATAAATCAAAGAGAAACAGACTGTGGACAGCTCAGCTGCTGGATGATGCCATTTTCCATCACTTTTCAGACTTGTGTAAAATTGCTTTGTCTGTCTTCGGGGAGCTTACAGGGTAATGTGCTGTCAGAGATATAAAAGCTGATGGGGTGCCGTGGGAACACAGTCAGAATAACAGTCTCTCTGTTTTCTTTTATTATTAATCCTAGCATCAGGACCAGCGATTTACAAGATGGCAAGCTGTAATTGGTTTACTATTGTGTCATTGCAGATAATGTCTGGTGTAGCGTAGACACTTGATTGCACAGGACGTACTAGTGAGATACGGTGACGGAGTGACAGTCGTTACAGCATGCATCAAATGTTTACCTCTGGTTTGACTCGCCCACTGTTCCTCCTTAGCTTTGGCCATTGTTTCCACTGCAGCGAAAGAGGGGCCCTTTGATACGTGTGGGGCAATTTACAACGCACTGGTTTTACCGTATTTAAATGACTGTTCGGAGGTCTGGGGGAACACATACAGAAGCTCACCTCAACCCTTGTGCATACTGCAGAAAAGAGCAATGAGAATTAAAGCTGCAATGATGCGATGAATGGGCCCTCGCACTAATGGCCACCGCCCCCCAGGTTCCCCCACATTCCCAGGTCAATAATACTATAAAAAGTGCCTTTGCTGTTGACATAAAACTCAACTTATCATCATAATATCAGAAATGAAACCATCCACGACTCTCTATTTCAACAGTACATCCAAGTGATCGCCGCGACTTTGTGGCGCTCGAAACCCGGAGACTGTTGGGGGGGCTGATAAGAGGGAGGGGCCGTGGAAGGGGTTGAGTTGAGGGAGGTGTGTTTATCAGTAAGTGTATGTGTCGCGATGAGTCCGTGAACTTCGCCCAGAGCTGCTCTCAGCCAATGTCCTTGATGTTATCAGGCGGCTCGGTACAGTTCTGAAAACAGGTCCACAGATGTTGGTGGGAGAGGGGAGGGTTAGTAGTGGGGGCAGAGTCACCTTGTTTACATTCCACCAGGGAGATTGTGACCAGAGCGATCGGCCAAAAACCGCCCTGTCAAGGCCAGATTATAGGATCAACAATTGCAAAAACAGGCAGCCTCAGTAATTTTCCGTCTGCCTTCAGTCTCTGGTTCATCAATGGCGACTCCAATCAGACGAATTTGTGATCACTTCCCCCCAAGCCGAGCTTCCAACTTCTCCAGGGTGTTATCCATCTCTCCATTTGTATTCAGTTTTTTTCTTACTTTTTTGTACCCTTATTATCATGCATGTTCGAAATAAAAATCTTCAAATCAAATCAAAAATTGTAAATGGTCAATAGCACATGAATCTCAGGTGTCCTTTTGTCCGGCTGCCATCGCCTGGAGAGCAGAACATGCAGCAGCGTTCCAGCCCACGGAGGCTGCTGCCGTGAAACTGTGAGAAATGGGGTTAGCACGGGTTTGCCGGCGGCCTGCACAGCCGTCACATGCTCACCGTGCTCGAGTGCGAGGTTGAGTGAGCAGGTTCAGGCTGTTTGTCAGAAAAAGCTATTTACATGTCTTTTTCAGTGCAGAGAAGGGAGTTGTCATCCCAGTTTTTATACCCCGGACCCGCGGGCTCCTTCACATGACGGTGGCATTTGGGAATGGACTGACCTTTTCAGACGACTATTGGTACACTTGCTATGTTGATTTGCAAATTTGGCTGTCACTTAATTAAGAGCTGCACATTATTAGGGTTTTAAACGTCAAAATAATTCAACTTAAGCTCCTTTTTCATGGCCTTAGAGGAAAAGGATGGAATTAGGAAGCTGTAAAACATTTTCTTGTTCCACTATCCACAATACGTCTCTAAATTATCCTGCATAACAATTAAGTCAGAGTACTGAACAGTTATATGACCAGCAATGATATCTTTATGAAAAATGCTTTGAGACTGTGACCATCTTGGAGACTCAGTGTCTTTCCTTCATCACAGTTTTGTCACTGTATTCACTCCTTCCCACGGATGGATTTAATTGGTTTCAAATCCATCATGAGCTAAAGTGGGGCCTCTGTAAGTTATCCTTCCTGTGTTCTCTTGTTCATTTTACATGTCCTCAAGTTAATTCCAGTCCTAATTAACTACCTTTGAAAGGAATCTGTGCGATAATTACCACAAGGAGGTGGAACGGAAGCAATCACACTCTGCACAATTTATTCCCCACCGCAGGGGAAAACCCCTCAGTCACCCGCTGCCTTCCTTTATTTTTATTTATATATTTTTTCCTGTCCTGGGAAAATAATAAAAAAAAAAAAAGAATCACCTTCAGCACTCACTTGTGTTTGTAGGGGAAATAGCCACAAACAAGCGAGCTGCTCCAGGCTACCACCCCTGCTGGCTTTCACTCCTTTCTGGTAAATCTGCAGAAAATGAGTTGATGAGAAGAAAATGGAAAGGAAATAAATGAGATGAGTACAGAAGACGAGTAAGATTGGGTTCTTTATTCACATAGAAGTCTGATAGCACCAGCGATCACCCCCCTCCTCCTTCCACCACCACTCGCCCATCTGTACAATTAATCTCACGCCATGTTTGCCACTGAAGATTAAATTCGTTTAAAAGGGTTGTGCAAATGTTGCTTTTTCATTCCTAGAATTGTTAAAAAGTTCTTTCATTAAAACAACGCAGCTCCAGGTTCCTCCAGATTTACTGGTGGAAGTGTATTTTAACCCAGAAAGTATATCTATCACCAGAGGGAACACCTAAGTGTGTAATATCTTTGAGATTTGTCTCACCTGAGACATCAAAACCGCTTTTCCTTTACACTGCAACACAAAACGCTTCGGCACTTTTAATTTTAGAGGTAGTAAGTGGTAAAAGGTAAATTAGTGTGCGTGCGAGAGGAAAAGAAAATATCTTCAACCTCAAGTGAATCAATGTGTTTAACTGTTCAAAGTCGAATAAAGTCTCAAAAATTAAAGTTCTACCACAGACACTTACACAAGGCAAGTTTATTTATATAGCACAATTCAACACAAGGTAATTCAAAGTGCTTTACATCAACATTAAAAGTGGCAAGGCACAATTAAACAGTAAATAACAAATAAAATGATAAGAAAAAAGGTAAAATAATAAAAAGCACATAGTTAAAAAGTAAGGACAGTAGAGTACAGCAGGTACATCACATTCTTAAAATGGCAAGAATTACGTTTCTATACGGTCAAAACGTACAAAGACCGGGTCAAATACAGTATTACAAAAGTAATCCGTGCCAATCCGTGCGGTGAATTAAACCAATTTGACAATTCTACGTCACAATGGCTGCATTTACAGCTTATCCATAACTTTGCGCGGTACACAAACCCTCCCACATCCAAATGCAGAACACGTAGGTCGTTAGAGACGAATCTTTCACTCCCAGAATCTAACATTACTGCTTTTAACCCTTGTGCTGTCTTCGGGTCAAGGAAGGAAGGAAGGAAGGAAGGAAGGAAGGAAGGAAGGAAGGAAGGAAGGAAGGAAGGAAGGAAGGAAGGAAGGAAGGAAGGAAGGAAGGAAGGAAGGAAGGAAGGAAGGAAGGAAGGAAGGAAGGAAGGAAGGAAGGAAGGAAGGAAGGAAGGAAGGAAGGAAGGAAGGAAGGAAGGAAGGAAGGAAGGAAGGAAGGAAGGAAGGAAGGAAGGAAGGAAGGAAGGAAGGAAGGAAGGAAGGAAGGAAGGAAGGAAGGAAGGGAGGGAGGGAGGGAGGGAGGGAGGGAGGGAGGGAGGGAGGGAGGGAGGGAGGGAGGGAGGGAGGGAGGGAGGAAGGAAGGAAGGAAAGAATGTATGAGGGGAGAAAAGAAGGAAGGAAGGGAGGAAAGAAAGGAGGAAAGAAGGAAGGAAGGGAAGAAGGGAGGAAAGAAGGGATGAAATAAGGAAGGAAGGAAGGAAGGGAGGAAAGAAAGGAGGAAAGAAGGAAGGAAGGGAAAAAAGAAGGGAGGAAAGAAGGAAGGAAGGGAAGAAGGGAGGAAAGAAGGAAGGAAGGGAGAAAGGAAGGAACAAAGGAAGGAAAGAAGGGAGGAAATAAGGAAGGAAGGGAGGAAAGAAGGAAGGAAGGGAGAAAAGAAAGAAGGAAAGGAGTAAAGAAGGAAGGGAGTAAAGAAAGAAGGAAGGGAGGGAGAAAAGAGGAAGGGAGAAGGAAGGAGAGAGCAGGAGGAAAGAAGGAACAGGAGAATTAGGTCATTTTGACCCAAAGACAGTACAAGGGTTAAAAAGGTGTCAATATTTCACGTCATGTGAATCTGAAAGGATTGTGGATTACGGCTGTGTGTTCCTACTGCCCTGTAAAACGGAGAATCACTGACCTACAAAAGAAAGTTACGCCTCCGGGCTCTGCTACTGCACTGAAAAGTGCTCGGTTCAAAAGGTGCCGGTGTTCTTTTAATCCATCACTGAGGCCCAGCACTTGGACAATACCTTTAATTTATGAGTCTATTTTAAAATCCAGGACAGAAACGCTGCGCTGCCTCGAACTCCGGCAGACTGATTTAGATCAACTTGTGAACTCTGAGAGACAGATGATGCGGGAGTCACTCTTGATCAATTGTTTTGGCTAAATTAGCTAATGTACCTCTCAACTGTAGCTCGCGTGAACATAAAACATTTGCTGCACTGACACAAGTCGTGACTGCAAAACAAGGAACACTGAGTAATGAGGTGCAGAGTTACGTGTTTTCTGGAAAATCGTAGAGAAACCTTAACTGTAGCCACACATTTTGTTGTCTGTTGGCTGAAGAAACATATCGACTTGTCAAGATAGATGGCTTTTAGCTGAGAGATTTAAATCATCTTTAAATGGCATCTCTCATTGATCTAAGATTTTTTTTCAGTTGGTGTTATGCCCCCCCCCCTCCCTTCCAAGCAATGGTGTCAAAACCTTTAATGAGCATATGGGCATTAGGCATCTTGATCATTTTTTGAGCCAAGAGAAGTTGTGTAATCAGCTAATACACAGTGACTTGCAAAAGTTTTAGATCACTTCAACTACTTTGACAAGAAAAACCAAGAAGTGCTGCAACAGATGCATCTATTCCTGATCTCTTTATCTTGGAGTCGGTCTTGGATTACACAAAGAAGGAGAGTCAACCGAGACGGCCTAAAGACATGTGGCGAGTTCTCAAACATGCTTTGAACCAGCTACTGTACCTGCCAAATGTCTTGAAACTGCTTCATGAGTTAGGATATCAAAATCAAAATGGTGCACTATTGTCATGGAAAAAATTCAAACATGATATACTTTATAATGAAAGGTCAACAGCTGTGGGGAGCAGGATAGTGGGGGGGGGGGGGGGGATCAACAGCTGCGTAAATGCAAAATACTAACAAAAGGCCAGCTGCGAGAAAGGAACTAGAAGAGGGGGGTATAAAAGATATAGATGCAGAAAGGGCTACACCTCTTTTGTAATGTATGCCTTTCTCTAAGAGAACTAGCGGCGGCGGGGTGGAACCATTCTCAGGTGTCTATGTCTTATGTTGTCAGTATGAATGGGGGGATGTTAGACCGCTTCCCCCTCCATCTGGGGGCTCCGGCGGCGCCAGAGGCGCCCGTGGAGGTACGGTGGGGCCCTGGCCCGGCTTGGAGGGCCAGCCCACGTCAACCGGTGGGGGAGCGTGGGCGTCCTTCCAGGACCGGCTCTGCTGGTCCTGCCTCCTGGCTTCGGCCTCCGCTCCCCCTCCTTCCCCCCCTACACGATTCATACACACATAGGCGAAGGGGCGGGGGGTCCGGGTCGTGGGGGGTCGTGGTCCTGCGTGGCCCGGCACTCCCCGCCTCACGGTTTTAACACCACTGTAGACACTGCACATTCAACATTTAATAAATACATTTGACAAAGACACTTAGTTTGGGAGGGGGGGCTCGCTGGCGGTGGGTTGCCTCCCGCCCTCTTCTCCCCTCTGCGGGGTTGCTGGTGGCCTGGGTTCCGGGTTCTCCCTCGTCGGTGGCGGGGTTGCCCCCCCCCCCCCCTCCACTATAGTTACAGTTCAGGTGGAGCTTTGATAGGATTATTACACACACACACACACACACACACACACACACACACACACACACACACAGCCACACACACACACACACACATACACAGCCACACAAACATATACACACACACGCACGTATACATATACATACACACACACACACATAGTCATATACATACACGCACACACACACATAGACACACACACACACACACACACACACACACACACACACACACACACACACTCACACATAGTCATATACATACACGCATACACACACATAGACATACACACTGGCTTGTTCACCTGCATGCTTGCTCTGTAGTTTTTGGGGTTAGGTAGCGGTAGCTTAGCTCAGACTGTGATCAGATCTCGAAATTTGGGTTGATTGCTGCTCGTGTTTTGGTCGGCTCCGTGTCGGTTTTGTGTTTCGTTTGTGGTTTTTGATGCAGATTTCCAGTGCTTGACGTGAGGCCTCCGTGTGTTCTTGCTTCCTGGATTGGCAGTGGATGTCACCCCCCCGCCCCAAAAAAAATCACTGGGTTTGTATGTGTATATGTATGTATGTGTGTGCGTATGTATGCATATATATGGACATATATATAGTAATAATGCACATATACATGCCTTAGGTTTTTACCGGCATGTTATCAACCATTAATATGTGTGCAGACAAGGTAAAAAAAATAAAAAATTAACACAGTAAATACACATCGTGTAAATCAGGGGCAATCTGGGAGTCCAGTGTTTCTCAAGGACACTTGACACATAAGAGGACTGAGGATCAAACCAACTAGAAAACAACAATTCTTCCTGAAACCAATAGCAGATATCACAGGATGTCTGTTGCATTTGTAGGATTATAAAGAGTATTTTATTAAAGTCGTTGCCTCAAGATCAGAAACACTGCAACTAAGAATCTTAAGCCAGAGTCTGAATCTATACGTCTGAAAATCTAGCTCCAGTAGAAGTGTTTGGTTTTATCTAGTTGGTGTAAAAAGTTGCAGGGAAGATGTGACGAGCGAATCATGTGCGTTTTGTAGTCAACTTGAGTTAACAAAAGTTAGCAACTTCCCTCTGATGTTTCGTTGGGAACCGTCCAGTCCTGAAATTCACTCTGTGCACAGACTTTATTTGAAATGATAAAACTGCTCTCGTGTGCTGCCAGTCTCTCCTGGCACAATTTTCAAGATGTTCTCCAGTCAAGACGTTCAATTCTCGCTTCACTTCCAAGAACACCTTAATCAGAAGATGAATCAAGGTGGAAATTTTTGTGCAGTTTTCAATACTATGATTTGTAGTGAAACCAGGCTTTTTTTGACACTTCACAAATCTGTCACAGGTATCGAAACCCTCCCACATCCAAATGCAGAATACGTAGGTAGTTCAACAGGAATCTTTCACTCCCAGCATCTAACATTATTACCTTTAACCCTTGTGCTGCTTCGGGTCCAGGAAGGAGGACGAGAAGAAGGAAGGAAGGAAGGAAGGAAGGGAGAAAAGAAGGGAGGAAGGGAGAAAAGAGGGATGGAAGGAAAGAAGGGAGGAAAGAAGGAAGGAAGGAAGGAAGGAAGGAAGGAAGGAAGGAAGGAAGGAAGGAAGGAAGGAAGGAAGGAAGGAAGGAAGGAAGGAAGGAAGGAAGGAAGGAAGGAAGGAAGGAAGGAAGGAAGGAAGGAAGGAAGGAAGGAAGGAAGGAAGGAAGGAAGGAAGGAAGGAAGGGAAAGGAAGGAAGGAAGGAAGGGAAAAAAGAAGGAAGGAAGGAAAGAAGGGAAAAAAGAAGGAAGGAAGGAAAGAAGGGAGGAAAGAAGGAAGGAAGGGAGAAAGGAAGGAAGGAAGGGAGAAAGGAAGGAAGGAAGGAAAAAAAGAAGGAAGGAAGGAAGGAAGGAAGGAAGGAAGGAAGGAAGGAAGGAAGGAAGGAAGGAAGGAAGGAAGGAAGGAAGGAAGGAAGGAAGGAAGGGAAAAAAAGAATGAATGAAGGAAGGGAGAAAAGAAGGAAGGAAGGAAAGAAGGAAGGAAGGGAGAAAAGAAGGAAGGGAGGAAAGAAGGGAGGGAGGAAGGAAGGAAGGAAGGAAGGAAGGAAGGAAGGAAGGAAGGAAGGAAGGAAGGAAGGAAGGAAGGAAGGAAGGAAGGAAGGGAGGGAGGGAGGGAGGGAGGGAGGGAGGGAGGGAGGGAGGGAGGGAGGAAGGAAGGAAGGAAGGAAGGAAGGAAGGAAGGAAGGAAGGAAGGAAGGAAGGAAGGAAGGAAGGAAGGAAGGAAGGAAGGAAGGAAGGAAGGAAGGAAGGAAGGAAGGAAGGAAGGAAATCTGTCACAGGTATCGAATCCAATGGATTTTTTGTCTATATCTCAAAATGCAAAAGGTGTACTATTCTAAGATCATTTTAACGCATTTCAAATTATTTTTGAATTCCTAGACAGTGCTTTTGTTGCACTGTGTGTCTGTACAACATGTTATTATGTCTGAGGGATCAGCTGAGATTTAGAGCCGCGGTGTGCACCCTGTCTCCAGATATTCAGCAGGTATTCAGGATGGGAACACCGTTGCTCATTTCTAATAAAGAACAAGCTCAGCAACGAAAACCCTGTTATGAGCAAACTTGATCACACATGTCCTGGCACAGCGTCACCCCCACATCCTACGACTGAGCGTCTTTTACTAATGACTGGGTTTCCTGATTGATATTTACAGTCAGTGCATTTACATGGGAAGTTTAATTCCTCTTTAATTCAGAATTAAAATGAAATCCGATTTAAAATTATTAAAAATTACCATGTGATCACCTAATTCCGAATGAAAATGGCCATTCCGAATTAAACTTAATTCCGAAGTAAGTGGCTGGTTTATTCACATTTTAAATCCGAATAGAATAATTCCACGATCATGTTTACACTGATTCCTCTTTAAATTAATTCCGGTCTTTCTTTCTGCTCGTTCCCTCGCCCGTCTGTCTCCATGACGCTTATATTCCACGCTGGGCTGGTTTTCCAAACAAAGTTTCAAGATGGCAGCACGCAGTAAACGCTGGTCAAGAGCAGAGAACATTTATTTAATAAATAGCTTGGAGGACCTGGAAATAATTAAAAGAACAGATGGCAGGAAACTGTGAGTTTTTCACAGTTTTAGCGGCTAAGCGGCTACGTTTTTTTTTTCTTCCGGTAGACGTAACTTCCGGTAGTTTAACTTCCGCCCCCCCCCCCTATCCAATAGGAACCTTCCCAACCCCAAGACCTTAAAGGTATTGTGACATCATTTTAACATGCTTTTAACACTATTAAAAGTCTTGGCCAACATCCCTCAAATGTGTCTAAAAGGGTGTAACAAGAAAAACTTCACTCTAGTACTCCATTCCTGGCTTTTTATGACAGTGTTTTTTTTGCGCCGTGAAAAACGCTTCCTTTTCCCCCTTTCCTGTCAGTCATTGCTCCGCTCCTCCTCCAAACCTCCTCCAACCAACCGCTACACACTTCTGCCGGCGTCTCCACACACACGCGCGCACACCAAACCACAAACACCGACACACAGCCCAGACAGGGCGACTACAGCCCGGGGATGAAGTCCGTGCGCACGCCGAACCGGACTTCTAACAGCGGCGTCGGAGAGTTAAGCCAGGAGCGACAGGCGAAGCATGCACAGAAAAGCAGTCCACTGCAAACAATCATAAAAATAAAGGCATGCAAGCAGCAGTGTCCCCTTGTCTTAAGTCCAGTCAGTGGCCGCGGGTCTTCTTAGCAGTTTTCCTCCGGTGATTAGAACAAAAGAGGCTCTAAACAGCTCCGTGTTAAGCCTGATTTATGGTTCCGCGTTAAATCGACGCAGAGCCTACCCCGTAGGGTTCAGCGTACGGTGCGCGTCGCCGCGTAACCCTACGCCGTAGGTTCTGCGTCGGTGTAACGCGGAACCATAAATCAGCCTTTATGGTGCGCAGGAGAGGAGAGGAGGCAGGGAGCTGGGTGGAGGGGGCGGTGATTTAGCGGATCGTTACGTAACGACCCGCCACCAAACCAGATGAGCCGTTTATGCACAGTTATGCGGAAAATCCCAGAAAGCACACAATACACTGAATGTTAAAAGTTCGTTGTTTTTTGGGTGTAATTGATGTCAAGACACCCAACAAAACACAAAAAATCAAGAAAAATTTGTTTTTCATGTCACAATCCCTTTAAGAGGAATTGGATAAAGCCGATCAAACGTGTTTTCCATGTAAACCTCAATTCGGAATTACTATTTCCACATAACTCGAAGGAAAATAGTTTAATTCTGAATTATTTAATTCGGAATAATTAGTTCCGAATTAAAAAACATAATGTAACCGTGGCCAGTGTCAAGTTGAGGGAAAGACCCGTAATTGTGTGTAAACAGATTGACTGTGTTTCCATGCATCAATCACCCTTTTAAAACCCGAATATTGGCAATAACCCGAATTTGCACGGCCATGTAAACACCAATAACCCCTTTGAATAACCCGAATTTGCTCATATTCCGGTTTTTAAAAACCTGAATATGACCCCTGGGTTACTCCTTTTAAAACCTGAATATTGGGTCATGTAAACACCAAACGGAATATCCCCATCAAACGGAACAGGAATTTGTTTTCTGCACATGCTCTGATCACAAGGAATCCTGGTCTTTTGAGTCCAGGAAGTTCTTATAAACACGGAGAAACACAAGACCAGGAGGAGACTAATCACTTCATAAATGTAATGAAGGATATGAACATTTCTGCATTTGTAGACGCTAGAAAGTACCGGGATAGAAGATTTACAATAAGGTTTTTTTTGTTTTTTTTATTTGTTTATTTGTTTGCACTTACAAACATACAAGCATCGAAAAAAGAACAGAAAAAAAACAAAGATAAAATGTGTAGGAAAGATCATGAAGCCCAACGGGCTTATAAGCGATCCTCCCCTCTTAAACATACAAATAATTATAATCAACTGGTGGAGGAGGTGGAGGAAAAGTTGCGTGAAGCAGCATTTGTTTTGAATTTGGATACAGGAAGAAGAAGCAGAAATGACGGGAATTGCGTCATCACGTTCTCTGTGCGTCGCTGGTTTGATCCAGATATCCCAAATGATTAATTACCATGTAAACGGAATATTCCCAATGTTTCAGTAACCAGAATATTAGCAATAACCTGAATTTTGACTGCATGTAAACGTAGTCATTGACTGTCATCCATCCACCAAAAACCGCCATTTCCCACCCCGTCCCTCTCCTCTCACTATTCCCTCCAAACAGCAGTTGTCAGAGCGTGAGTTGCTTTAGACACTGCAGTGGCAGCAAACCGGATCACACTGGCTGAAAGTAAATCCCAGACTTCCGGGGCCTTTCATAGCATTTTGATTTATTAAAAAATAAATAAAGGGAGAAGAAAATCAGCCATCTCGCTTTGCCTGTTCTAACAGGAGTGGAACGGCTTTCACTGCCATTCAGCGTTCTGGCTGCGATTGTTTTTCCTGACACTACTTAATTACAACATATTGTTTAGTGTAAATGTTCTTAAAAAAGAAAACCAACGCTAACCAAGTTGTTGCCATCATTATGACATGTTTTTTATGTGATAACAAACAGTACAGTATATAGTTTCAGTGACAACAGCATCATTAATTGTGTTAATTGTTTTGGAGGATAACTGTTGAGGTTATAGAAATAAAACTCAGATGCTACAGTGTCTTATAAATATACAGGTCTCAGAAAATTAGAATATTGTGATTTTCTGTAATGCAATTACAAAAAGAAAGATCATACATTCTGGATTCATTACAAATCAACTGAAATATTGCAAGCCTTTTATTATTTTAATATTGCTGATCATGGTTTACTGTAAGCCATAATCATCAATATTAAAATAATAAAAGGCTTGCAATATTTCAGTTGATTTGTAATGAATCCAGAATGTATGACATTTTGTTTTTTTTTGAATTGCATTACAGACAATAAAGAACTTTTCACAATATTCTAATTTTCAGAGACAGTCCTGTACAGTGTCTTACAAATATACAAATATAATAACTTCCTGACTAGCACAAACAATAGTTGTGGCATCAGTTAACTTCCCCATCCATTTTAACAGTGCCAGAAGTAACTGAAAGTTTATTTTTCTATAGCCAAGGCTTAAAACGATGCATAATTAAGGCTTTGAGAGGTTTGGCAGGCGTAGTGTCCTCGGGCTCTCTATGTTACTGACATTCACACCCTGCATGGAATCTCTAACTTTACAAAAGGATTTGAATCAGGGGTCCGCTCACTAATGCTGCCGTCTCGTTTCTTTGGCATCGACCCTTTGCATCAGTTCCTGGCAGAGAATTATTTTAATGCCGCAAGTTTAAAGGTGGAAAACCCTTCGATTTTTTCCAGCACAACTCCACTGGTTTTAAACTTCAGCAGCTAAGACATATCTCCCAAACTACACTGTAAAACAGTACATCTTAATAACAGAAGTAAGTTGAAATAACTTAAACTTTGGAAAAAGTTGTGGTCACTCATTGCCATCAGTTAAATAAATTGCCATCATTAAATAAATGTTTGAAGCTGGTATAAGATGTCTGTGTTTGTATTGTGTTAAAGCAACTTAAAGTTGAGTTATTTTAGTTATGACAACTAAAATGGTTTAAGGTAATCGGTTTCCTAAAATGAATTGAATAGCTAGAAGTTGTGACCACTAGAGGTAGGGCTGTAACAATATATCGTGCCACGAAATTTTGCGATACAAAAACGTCACGATACGTGTCGTGGAGGTGACAAACTGTATTGCGATATTGGGTTATTAATATTAATCTATTGTGTTGACTAGTAACGCACATCCGACCGTGACCGCGCGGACCAAAATCTTCCTCCACTCAGAAGAAACTAGTCCCGTTTTGAGCTCAGAACTTTTACTGATGTAAGGCTGGTGTAGAGTTAAGCCTTACCTTATTAAATTAAACCTTTTTGGGGTGGTGAGTAGGATAAACACGGGGAAACTTCTGCTGAGTTCCAGTGTACTTTAATGTCCCTCAACAGTGTAGGATTTTAGAACATCAACACAGCACCTAGTGCTGTACTGTGGCGTATCACTCCGCCCAATCTAAACCAGACTAATCACTACAGATAAACTGACTAGTGTCATTATAGTCCCTGATTTACATCAGAATAGAAAGAATATATTTATAAAATAATGAAATAACCTTCTTAACAAAAATAAATCTCCTCTTACACTTATAAGGTGAGCATGAATACATCAATTATGATGTAAAATTGTATGTATTTATTTACTTCTATTTATTTATTTAACTTTAGTTGTTAAATTTCTGTAAAAGAAAAAAGTCAAATCATACATGAGAGAAACTATTCAGTTTGTGGCTAAATATTTGTACTTGTATGAAACTGAAGATGCATAATGCAAACCTGACATTTACTTTTAGTTCAGTTTGTGGAAAATGGTTGGCCTGGCTTTCTCTTTAAAACTTAAACAGTTATAAAGCATTACAAACTGTAACAATAGGGCAAATGCACAGCATTGTTTTGTATTTTGTGTCTTTCAAATAAAAGAAATTTTTTCCAGTTATATATTCCTCATTCAAGGTTGTTAAAAAAATACTGCTATAATATCGTATCGTTATCGTGACCTCAATATCGTGTATCGTACCGTATAGTGAAATCAGTGTATCGTTACACCCCTATTTGACACCCAAACTTGACAGTTGGGGAAAACGTAAAGAAATGATAAAGACGCAGCTGTCGTTAGTGTCTGAGCACAGCCGGAGCGTGTGACTTGTTTTACACGACTTGAGACGGTACAGAAGAAAAAACGGGATGCAGAAACTGAAAGTCTGAAGGAAATACTACACATGACTGTATAATAAGTATTAGTTTTAAGTTCAGTTTACTGAATTAAATGGTACTATCAAATTTATTTAACCAAGTTACCTTAACAATAAATATTTGAGTTACTTGAACCTCAATGGAATATTTTTTTTTACACTTGAATTGTTTGAGTTAATAAACTTAAATGGTTTTAGGCAATCGGTTTCCTCAAAAAAGCTTGAGTTCAACTAACTCAGGGGTCAGCAACCCAAAATGTTTTAGAGCCATATTGGACCAAAAACACAAAAAACAAATATGTCTGGAGCTGCAAAAAATGAGAAGTCTTGTATAAGCCTTAGAATGAAGACAAATGGTGAAATGTCGAGAAAAAAGTTGAAATGTCGAGAAAAAAGTCAAAATTTTTAGAAAAAAGTCGAAATGTTGAGAAAAAAGTCGAAATTTCCAGAAAAAGTCAAAATTTTGAGGAAAAAAGTCTAAATGTCGAGAAAAAAGTCAAAATGTCGAGAAAAAAGGCGAAATGTCGAAAAAAAAGTTGAAATGTCGAGATTAAAAAGGAAAGAAAAAAGGAAGGAAAAAAGAGGAAAAAAAGAAGAAAAAAAGGAAAAAGAAGAAAAAAAGGAAAAAGAAGAAAAAAAAGAGAAAAAAGAGGGAAAAAAAAGGAAAAAACATTTTTGAAAAAGCTCCAGGGAGCCACTAGGGCGGCGCTAAAGAGCCGCATGCGGCTCTAGAGCCGCATGCGGCTCTAGAGCCGCGGGTTGCTGATCCCTGAACTAACTTATCAGGTTTTACAGTGTATGGAACTATCTGCCTGTCTTTGTTTGTTTGTTTTTTATTTTCATCAGTTCTTTGACAGACTTTAGATTGAATTCTGCTCCTCATGAAGATTATAGAACATGAGATGGATGGTGATGTGAGAAAGTAAAGCTCAATGTGTTTTCAGATTGACTAAAACAGGAATGTTGGCACATGGTCAGCGATCATGAATGGATTCTTTACCTATGTCCATCTCTGTGGGTGATGTTTAAAGCTTCACTGATCTACAAACACAGGCTAAACTGATTTATTTCTGTAATTCTGCAGAGATGAGAGGGCCAGAATTCCTCCAGAGCGATGTGAAAGACTCATTGCCAGTTATTGCAAATGCCTGATTGCGGTTGTAGCTGCCAAGTGCAGCACCACCGCTTTATTAAGACTAGGGGCCAAATCATTTTTCACACGGGGACAGTTTTGTTTGGAGAACTTTTTTCCCTTAATGCATTTCTTTTTTTTTTCTCTCTCAGGTTATCTTTGCTGCTGCGTTTTGGATCATTCTCCTGCTGCATGACCCAATTTTTGACCACATTTTAGCTGTTGGACAGATGGCCTCACATTTGCTCCTTTATTACTCTGATTTACAAGGGGTTCACATTTGAATTCAAGGTACAAAGATCCTTTGGCAGCCAGATAACACAAAATATTCACCTTTTAACTATTGTGTTTGATACTGGGAATGTCAAATGTTTGGTTCTCACCAGTCGACTCCACTTTGGTCCCTTCTGTCACCAGGACAATCCTCTAGAGGCTGATTTGTGGTTTGTGCTGAACCAGTTTTGTGAACCTCAGATAGTTTTTTTTCAGATAGTGCAGGCTCTCTCCTGCAAACCCTTCCAAACAAACTATACCAGCTTAGCCTTCTTCTAATTGTGCTGTCATGGATATTAACATTTAGCATGCTTAGCAAGGCCCGTAGAGTCAAAGATGCAACTTTTCCCCGGTCAGTCATTTTCCTGGGAAATCCACTTCCAGAATGATTGACAGCTACATTAAGCTATATTAATTATTACTACTTGTAAATAATCCATCTCACTGTTGGACATTCAACTCCAAATATAGGATTTGATTTGATTTGATTTGAAGATTTTATTTTGAACATGCATGTTAAGAAAAGAATACAAAAAAGTTTAAAAAAAAATACAAAAATACTAATATATATATATATATATATATATATATATATATATATATATATATATATATATATATATATATATATACATATATTAGGGGTGTAACGGTACACAAAAATCTCGGTTCGGTACGTACCTCGGTTTGGAGGTCACGGTTCGGTTCATTTTCGGTACAGTAAGAAAACAAAATGCAAAATATAAACGTGCTAGTTGTTTATTACACACACACAAAATAACATTGGCTCTACGTGTGCCGGCGCTAGGACCCCGCGGACGCATGGTGTGTCGTCGGGCTGTTTTTTCCTTCATGCCTCCCTGCAGCGTCACATGAAACACAAACACACGTACCTGGCAGAAACATTTCTTTATATCATGTCGTCTGTCGCCCGCCATATTTTTTGTTTTTTTGGCCGGCGCCATAGTTGGCTAGCTACAAACTCTATACATCCCATAATGTATAATAATATGCCCGCGCTCTCAGCAGCGGTACTCGCATCGTTAAGGCTGATTTATGGTGCCGCGTTACACCAACGCAGATCCTACGGCGTAGGGTACGCAGCGAGCGGCCGTACGGTGCACGTCGCTGCGTACCCTACGGCGTAGGCTCTACGCCGATTTAACGCAGGACCATAATTCAGGCTTTACTAGGCAACGAAGCAGGTTGACTCACGCTGCAGAACAGCACTGCAGAGGCGCTCATAAACGTAAATGATCATTGTTTTTTTTTTTTAGGCCTGGCGGGGAAACAATGGTAAGGGAAACACTGGACTTGTCACAATTATGTGCTTAGCTCTTTAGCTCTTTAGTTCTTCATTAGTTAGTGCTTTTTTCTTTAATCTTTATACTTTCTCGGTGTGAGCGCAACTGCATGTGCAGCTGCAGCAGCGCTCTGCTCCACAACGTGCGGTCCTCTACTTAGGCCGCGTTCAGACTGCAGGCAAATCTAATTCATATCTGATTCCTTCTCATATCCGATTTTCAGGGCTGACTGTCCACACTGTTTTTAGCAAGTGTCCATATCGGATCTGGCTCTGTTCAGACTGGGCCACATCATTGACTGATCTGACGGGTTGCCGTAGCAACGACGTCGGAGCGGATTCGTCACCCAGCGCGTGTATTGTGTGAAGTCATGTATTTCTTTTATATATATAAAAAATCCCAAAATATCTGTACCGTTTCTGATTGGGTCGGCACTGCGCATCATTTTTAGACATAACAATGAACGCATACAGCAAAAGTTGTGTGATCGGCGGAGGAACCCGACGTCCCAGCAAAATGAGAAACAGAGAAAGGTGTTCAGAACAAAAACACCAGCAAACTAACAAACCAACCAACAAAGCTCAGAGTTAACAAAACGAACCAGCAATTAATAACTGGCAGCCCCGCTCCATAACCTCTCCTCCTAGGAGGAGAGCGGCTGACGGGCTGCAGGTTCAGGCTCACAGCGCGACTGAAGGCTGATTTATGGTTCCGCGTTACACCGACGCAGAGCCTACGGCGTAGGGTACGCAGTCTTTTTTTCTGCTATTAAAACATGATTTGTAATGTGAATTTGCAACACTTAAACTACAAATAATAGTTTTTGACGTGACATCAGAGATTGTACATGCTCTCTGTGAAAGGATGAGTAGCTCCACAACTGGAAAAGGGCGGGTGGTTTGGAGCGTCTGGGACAGTCATATCCGATCTGAGTGTTTGGAGCTGTTCAGACTGACACGCAGCTGCCCAAATGCGATATGAATGCGATATGAAACTACCTCCTGGAGGTGGTTTCCATCTGGTTTGCAAAAATATCATGCGGTTTGGGACTCTTCAGACTTCAAAAGAGTCATCCAGTTTCAATCTGGATGGGCTAAAAATCGGATATTTGCCTGCAGTCTGAACGCGGCCTTAATATGTCCGTGTGGAAACTCGTTCGGTACGCCTCCGTTCCGAACCGAACACGCTATACCGAACGGTTCAATACAAATACATGTACCGTTACACCCCTAATATATATATATATATATATATATATATATATATATATATATATATATATATATATATATATATATATATATATATATATATATATATGTATGTATGTACAGCACTTGGGCAGACCTCACGGATCCACCAACATGTTCGAAACGGAGTAGGATTGAAATATCATAATATAATATTGAAATAACCTGTATAAATTCATCATATGTTTTATCCACATCCTTTTCTTTGTAGACTGGTTCCCAGTTAAATGTTATAAGATCATTTTTGAATGCCTCCTTAGACTTAAGTTCTAGTCCATCTGTAATGTGGTTTATTGTCTTGATGTTTTTTATTTATTTAAATTTTTTTAGTGGTGAATTGTAAAAATTGCCAAATGGTCACTGATATCATTTATCAGAACCCCGCTCTCAGAATTGTTAGTTATTACATTTGTGAATATTTTGTCAATTAGTGTTGCGCCTTGAGTAGTAATTAGGGCGGGTCTGGTGATTTAGGGGGAAATGGCTGAGACGGTTCAAGGTATTGATAAATTCTTCAGTTTTTTGTGTTTATTTGGATTTAGTAGGTCAATGTTCAATTCAATTTCAATTCAATTTTATTTATATAGCGTCTAATACAACAAAAGTTGTCTCCAGACGCTTTCCAGAGATCCAGAACATGAACCCCCGAGCAATTATTACATAAACAATGGCAGGTAAAAACTCCCCTAGTGGGAGAAAAGTCTTAAGCCAAACAGTGGCAAGAAAAACTCCCCTTTAGGAGGGAAGAAACCTGGACCAGGACCAGGATCATAAGGGGGGGCCCTCTTGCTGAGGGCCAGACTGGGGGGTCAGGGACGGCAACAGCACAGCAGGCAGGTGGAAGCAGCAACGGGATGACCGGGGGTGGGGACCGCAGACCAGCACCCAGCTCCCAAAGCTCCGGCCCAATCAGCAAGTCCCAGGTTGGGGTTCAGGGTCGGGGAAAGGTTGAGAAGGGGCAGGGCCAGGGAGAGGAGTCTTGACGGACAAACCTCTCCCCCGCCTCGCCGGGCCGTTACCCTGACCGGGCCGTTACCCTGCCCCTCTCACTCCCACACTGCAGGATCCGGTGTTGTGCATTCAGAGATGCCCCTGTTGTTGAAATGTTGACATCTCCACATATATACGTGATTTTCTGATTAGCATTTGTGAAGTTTTCTTCTATCCTATCCTTAAATATGTCTATGTGTAGACTGATAGCTTTTCTTAAAGACCATTATTGATGCCTTTAGCACTTTACCACCTTAATGCTCCAGACCTGCAAACTGCCAAACCATCTGCTTTTGTATCGGCCTGCACTCCTGCTAACGATCCTGCATGAAGGGCTGATGATCAGCAGCACCTGCTGCAACTTAGCGTATTAAATGCTACAACGTCAGTAAGATGGCAATAGTAATGCACACAGTTTCTTTTTTACTTAATTTTTGTTAAGTAAAGCATCACAGAGTGAGAGGAACATATGTTGTTATTCATCTCGGTTTGTATTTGTCTAACGACTCACTACGATCAGATGATTTGTATTAGTTGTATTAAATTTGCAGTTTTGTGGTTTATTCTGAGAGACATAATTTCAAATAAAAATACAACACATTAGTTCATCTGTTTACTTTGATTGCGTTTATTATTTTTCTCAAACTCAATTTCTTATTTTTTCTTTTAAAACAAGGCTGAAAAAAATGTGATAATTGGCTAGTTGGCAACACTTCACTGTAGTGTTTCTTCTTCTTGACACGTTTAAAAGGGCTGATCAATGAACGACTGATATCTTGGCTTTAGAAAGAAAATAATTCATTTATTTTCCTTTATTTATTTATTTATTTTAATTTTTTTCAATTAAGGTCCTGTTTTGTATTCATGCCAACCCAGAATACAAGTCTTAACCCTCGTACTGTATTTGGGTCAAAATTACCTAATTCTCCTGTTCCTTCTTTCCTCCTGCTCTCTCCTTCCTTCTTTTCTCCCTTCCTCCCTTATTTCCTTCTTTCCTCCCTTCCTTCCTTATTTCCTCCCTTCTTTCCTTCTTTCCTCCCTTCTTTCCTCTTTCCTCCCTTCCTTCTTTTTTCCCTTCCTTCCTTCTTTCTTTTCTCCCTTCCTTACTTCCTTCCTTCCTTCCTGCCTGCCTGCCTGCCTTCCTTCCTTCCTTCCTTCCTTCCTTCCTTCCTTCCTTCCTTCCTTCCTTCCTTCCTTCCTTCCTTCCTTCCTTCCTTCCTTCCTTCCTTCCTTCCTTCCTTCTTTCCTCCCTTCCTTCCTTCCTTCCTTCCTTCCTTCCTTCTTTCCTTCGTTCCTCCCTTCCTTCCTTCTTTTCTCCCTTCTCTCCTTCCTTCCTTTTTTCCTTCTTTTCTCCCTTCCTTCCTTCCTTCCTTCCTTCCTTCCTTCCTTCCTTCCTTCCTTCCTTCCTTCCTTCCTTCCTTCCTTCCTCCCTCCCTTCCTTCCTTCCTTCCTTCCTTCCTTCTTTCCTTCGTTCCTCCCTTCCTTCCTTCTTTTCTCCCTTCTCTCCTTCCTTCCTTTTTTCCTTCTTTTCTCCCTTCCTTCCTTCTTTTCCCCTTCCTTCCTTCCTTCTTTCCTCCCTTTCTCCCTTCCTTCCTTCTTTCCTTCTTTCCTTTTTTTCTCCCTTCCTTCCTTCCTTCCTTCCTTCCTTCCTTCCTTCCTTCCTTCCTTCCTTCCTTCCTTCCTTCCTTCCTTCCTTCTTTCTTTCTTTCTTTCCTTCCTTCCTTCCTTCCTTCCTCCCTTCTTCCCTTCCTCCTCCCTTGACCTGAAGACAGCACAAGTCTTCATTCATTATTCAATAATTGCAGTGAACTCTAACCTCCTTTTACTTGTGAACGGTTCTGAAAAGGTGAGGAAGGAAGTCGTTTTCATCTGGCTAAGATGCCGGAGGGCGTGATCTCTTCATTTCTCCTGCACGTGTCTGTCGGGAAGCTCTTCCTCTTTCTCCTGACGGCGTGAGCCACTTTCCCCGGCCGAGCCTTGGCTGCAGGACTGGACCTGGAACGCTGTGTGTCCAGCGGCAGGAGGAGGTTGGCAGGGAGGGGAGGCCGGGCTCTGCCAGGCAGGTTGAGAGGCCGTGGCAGGATGATGGGGGGATGATGGGAGGGGAGGAGGTGCAGGATGATGGGGGGATGATGGGAGGGGAGGAGGTGCAGGATGATGGGAGGATGATGGGAGGAGAGGAGGTGCAGGATGATGGGAGGAGAGGAGGTGCAGGATGATGGGAGGATGATGGGAGGAGAGGAGGTGCAGGATGATGGGAGGAGAGGAGGTGCAGGATGATGGGAGGATGATGGGAGGAGAGGAGGTGCAGGATGATGGGAGGATGATGGGAGGAGAGGAGGTGGAGGATGATGGGAGGAGAGGAGGTGGAGAATGATGGGAGGAGAGGAGGTGCAGGATGATGGGAGGAGAGGAGGTGGAGGATGATGGGAGGAGAGGAGGTGGAGGATGATGGGAGGAGAGGAGGTAGAGGATGATGGGAGGATGATGGGAGGAGAGGAGGTGGAGGATGATGGGAGGAGAGGAGGTAGAGGATGATGGGAGGATGATGGGAGGAGAGGAGGTGGAGGATGATGGGAGGAGAGGAGGTGCAGGATGATGGGAGGATGATGGGAGGAGAGGAGGTGCAGGATGATGGGAGGAGAGGAGGTGGAGGATGATGGGAGGAGAGGAGGTGGAGGATGATTGGAGGAGAGGAGGTGCAGGACGTGGAAGGTCTGTGACTGCCAAAGGAACAAATCTCTATAAAGGGTCTGAATTGACGTCACTTTCCCACTGGACCAACCCCTGGACCAGAGTGGCAAAAATGTCTGCAACTAGTGGAGAAGACGGGATAACAGTCGATTATCGGCTTAAATTAAAGGCAGTTGGACTTGACAGTGACCCGTACAGTTACCAAGAACCAGTGGTCCATGGACATTAATATTTGGTACAGTTACCAAGAACCAGTGGTCCATGGACATTAATATTTGGTACAGTTACCAAGAACCAGTGGTCCATGGACATTAATATTTGGTACAGTTACCAAGAACCAGTGGTCCATGGACATTAATATTTGGTACAGTTACCAAGACCCAGTGGTCCATGGACATTAATATTTGGCCACGAATCCAGTTTCCTGATATTTATATGTACTTAATTTCTACGCCGGGGAAATACACGAAGCAAAGCTTGAAGGCTTACAAAAGTCTTGACGCTTGGTCCGACTTCAAGGCAGGATTTGTTGGTGAAATTAAAGTGATGAGGACACCGAACTTTATGATTTGACCGTTTAACGTTAGCTACCCAAAAATCCAACATTACCTTATACAAAATGGGAACCGCAAATCCACGTTTCGGTGCCTGGAATCCAGTTGTTTCTGTGAATTGCAGCGATCCATTTGTGTCCCTTAAGCTTATTTTTCGGCAGTCTGTAAAACGATAACTCAGATTTCTTGCTAAATCTATGAGTACAGTCGATCGCACAACAGCTCTTTCCCATTTTAGATGTTTTCCAGTTGCTCAAATTGAAAGTTTACGCTGCCACTCGGTCTTTCTGCCACTCAGTCTTTCTGACACTCAGGGCCCGATTTACTAAGATCCTAAATAAAGAGTACTAAATTGCGTGTGCACTGAAAAAGTTTGCACGTGCTGTTGTTGTGTGTTTTGCGGGTGATCAACTAAGAATGCGTGCGCAATTGATAACAGGTGCAAACAGCAGTATTTAAATGAGGTGTTGCATGTCTTACGGTTTGCAGCGCAAACTTTGCGCCATGGAGAGTCTGGATGGAAAGCAGGATATAGTCGCAAGCGCAAAATTGTTGTGCCGTATTCAGCACCCCTGCCGTGAAAAGCACCCCCTCGTATATTCAATGATAAGTAGACCAAGAAAAAAAACAACACACTGACACTTCAATATATTTATATATACACACTCACAAAAACACATACTTAGGAGTTTATATTATATATATATTTACAAATATTATGGAAGACAACACAGTAAGCAGGCTATTAATTAATAACATCAATAACCATTTACCCGATATTTTTTTTTTACCCGAATCCATGAGCGCATTTAAACATGAATCATTAACACAAAACTGGACGCTAAACAGAACGTGACACAGAATGAGAATATAATTTTTGTCAGACGAGGGGGTGCTTTTCACGGCAGGGGTGCTGAATACGGCACAACACCGGGGTATGACAACTGCAGAACAGGCGCACAATAAGAAACACTTTTTTCTCCATGAATTTATATCACAAATAAAAAAAATGAATGTGCCTCCTGTGGCAACCTTTTGCTGAATAATACTCGATTTAACATTCAAATAAAATATTTCTCCTTTTGCATGTGGAGATTAGCACCTTCCTTTCGAACGTATTAAATACAGACGCAATCACAATTCCCGCAATTACTTTCAGCCTTGGTAAATCTCATTGCGCGTGGTAAATGGACATATTTGCATCTTCCCCTCCCAGTATTTAGCGATTTCTGGCGGGTACGCCCCATATTGATTATTCATAAGGGCAAAAGTACTAAATGAACAGCGTGTGCTATTTTGCGCATTTGAGAGACGCAGTCCTCTTTGCAGGCTGTTAGTAGATCAGCTGGCACTTTGGTTTGCGGGTGCTGTCAAGTTTGCACACGTTTTTACACATGCAAACCTTTAGTAAATCAGGCCCTCAGTCTTTCTGACACTCAGTCTTTCTGCCACTCATTGGGCGAAACTCGCTGTGAAGTGGCATCTGTGACGTCATGAACATTCTCTCTATACATCTCTATAAGGGACATATTCCAGTTGAGTGAAAAACAAACTGTATCTTTGCTGCCAGGAGAGAGAGTAACTCCAGGGGCTTCATAAATTCATATGTTCTTTGGGTTGTTTGGCATCTAGGCATCACAAGCTGCTTTTCTAAGGGTCCATGAACTAGACAGTTGAAATGCTGAAATGCGTATGAACAGTGTGGTGAAAAGGATAATCTTGCGATGCTATTGTCTTTTGCACAATCCAATGCCTGTGACTGATAGGTGGGAGTCACGATTATGCAACAGAAGGATATAAGGTCTCCCTTTTAAAGCAGCATACATTTTTTTTACAAAATGCTTGAGGAAATTCATTAAACGTGTCTCCTTCTATTAACCCTGATGGGTTTGCCTCTCCTTTATAGCCTAGTGGTCCACAGTGGGGGAAGTGATCCGTGAAATGCGCTCTGGGAAAAATGAAATGGGGTTGAATGTTGTTCCCTATAGCTGAGACAACACAAACAGGAGTGATGAGAGGCCTCGGCTCAGCAGAGGTCACGGAACCAACCTGCTTATCCCCCGGTGTGGTGTCTGCACGGCGGTGACGCCTGTCACACTCATGTTCCACGTTTCTGCTGCTTGTGGCCTCTCAAGAATCTCAAGAATCAGTCAGGTCCGGGTTCTACGTCTCTGACCAGGAGTCGGCATCATAATGGGATTCGCATAATCAATGTGTCCTTGTTGAGGCCAAAATTAATCTTGGTTAGTCTAATTATACTTTATTTACTTAATCCTTTATTTGAAAGAAGGGCGTATATGAATTGGTTTGTGGGGGCATGGTGTTGTTTGTGTTGTATATATTATGGACATATAAGTTCAGAAGGAATCATTTTTTGTTTGTTTGTTTTTCTTGTCTTCGCCCCTCCTTTCTTGTGTCGGAGCGTTTACAGTGATTTAATTAGTGATTCATGATTTAATTAGTGATTATTGACACCTGCAGATGAAGGGAAGAGTGTGAGAGTGGGAAGCGGGACAGTTTTTTGACCGCAAAGGGCAGATCGCAGAAACTAAATTAAGATGCTTTTTTTTGTCTTTGGATTGATACTTTTTGCAACAGTATAATCTTCTGAATTATTATTAAAATGCATCAACTTGGAGGTGACGCTGGATCCGCGTCTGTCTTTTGTTTTTGACTGTGTTGACCCGCTCAGTAGCGGCTCACTAAAGTTTGGATAGAGAAGCCGCAACAGTCTTAGTTCAGTTATGATGTAAACGAAAAACAGACCAGACCAATCACAGTATTGTATGAACTTAAAATGCACATATGTAGACTTGGACATTTAGGAAATAAGTGGAAAATGAACTATATATGTCGTTGTAAAGTCTATCCAGTCTATATGAAACTACCATATTTCTAGCTTCAGCCAATCAGAATCCAGCCCCATACTCACAAAGATGTTTGGTTGTCATTACATGTCTATGTCATGTTTGACTTTACTGGTGATGTTTGTTTCACAAATGAGATTTTAATCAACTAAGTACACCTACAATTTACGTGGTCTTTTGTGTTCTGCTGCAAACTTTGCTGTTCTCTATTGTTTAAAGCAGCACAATCTATGTTTGGCGGCTTCTTTGGACAAAAGCGGTAGTGCTTTACCAGAAAGAAACTACATTTCCCATGAGCACCAGCGCGTACTGCCGGAAAGAGCCTGTCCACGTCTCGTGCATTTGTTTTGAGAGTGAATGAAATAAGACGGGACGGACTTTCAAAACTACTTTTCTGTTTCACCAAGTGAACAGACGGAACGCAAAAAAAAGATGTTAAACTGCTGGAAAGGAACTGGAATTTACCGGGATACCTTAAACAAGGAAGCCAGGGAGCGGTTTATGGAGAAAATAATGATTATTAACGGTCTGGATCCATATGAAATCCCTTATAAAGAGTGGAGCTCCTTGTCGGAGCTGCACTCTTTATAAGGGATTACTGCCGCAGTTCTGCAGAACCACCGTCTTACTACCTTGTTTAGGAGTGTTTGGCAGCTGCTTTGGTAAATGTTTGACTCGCCATGTGTTTCAATACATTTGTATAATAGTACAACATACAGTACATGTTTTGTATCCCTCTTACTTCTCTTTTCTTTTTTTTTGACCGCTATATTATGCGGAAGAGGCTCCGAGGCGTGAGCAATATTTTTGTTTTCCTCGTGAGATTATTTTTTTTCCTCTGCAGCTACAAATAGTTAATATTTTTTCCTCAACAAACTAGTTTTATCAGAAGATTGGGGTTGGGATTGGGCACCACAAAGAGCTGGCCAGCAACTGCGTTTAGCTGGAGAAGTGGGGAATAAAACCCGTGTTTTGATCCGACCCGGTCTGTGTGAGTGTTTGTTTGTGGGATACTGTGGAAGGTTATGTTTGGTCGTTACAGCCGCGATCCAACCGAGTCGACGACTCTTTTACTCTTTTACTCTGTTATATCAGATACTTGGCCTCCGTGGTTCTGCCTCCGAGCAGGAAAGCGCTGAAAAGTTAAACCATTAGCGATCTTTTCCCCACGTCTGTTGTGTGGAGCTGCTGCAGCAACGGGTTACCAGCTTCTGCGGAGCTCTGCGCTCCAAGCCCCGCCCATTTTCGTCTCGACTACGAATCGGGAAGGAGGAGGAAGTGACGTATGCCGTAAAGCAGTCAAAGCCGTAAAAATGTGTAGTTTTTTAGTGTGGCAGGGTTCCTACCATGCTCCTCAAAGTTACATAGTGCCAGTGAAGGAGATACAGACCCCTCAGACCATGACAGAGGTTCATTAAACCTGTTGGAAGTTGATGTACCATCACAATGATGATGATGAAATATTAGATTAAGGTGGAAAAGTTACATAGTGCTGCTTTAAATTGTGTTTTTCTACATTGATTGTTGTACGGCGACCTTGAGTGCCATGAAAGGCGCATAACAAATTAAATGTATTATCGTTCATATTATTATAATCAAATTCAAAGGCAAATTTCTTTACTTTCTTCAGTGTTAAGCCAAAACATATGTCAGCAGATAAAAGCTACTCCGTTTTGTCATCGATCACGTCCTGGCTGATCTGTTTCAGCTTCTCGGGATACTAAATAGTATAGTATAGTCTATAATAGTATATACGGGTCATTATTTGTTGTCCTGATACATTGTTGTCTTGCTGCATCTACAATACTTTAAGCTGGTGTGGGAATGTTGGGATGTCTCTGGAAACACGTGGTCCTGAAGGCAGAGACGCTGCTCTAAAATCCTCCTGCACTCGTCTTTCCTCAGTGCTGTTATCACAGAGGAGTAAATGACCACCAGAGCGCTGATACGGCCTCATCCCTGCAGCCCCGACCTGTCTTTGGTCCAGGGCAAACGGGGCTCACTTTAACCGAGAAAAAAGAGCAGGATTACTGACAGATTTGACAGCAGTACATGTTTCCACTGGGTGGTCCGTCGTAGATACGTCTGAGCCCAGAGACGTCGCCGTCATCTCAGGACATTGACATTGACGCCTTTTTTTGGACAGTAAAGCTATAGAGGGAATGTGCATGACGTCACAGATGCGACTTCACAGCGGGTTTTGCCCACTGAGTGTCAGAAAGACTGAGTGTCAGAAAGACTGAGTGTCAGAAAGACTGAGTGTCAGAAAGACTGAGTGTCAGAAAGACTGACTGTCAGAAAGACTGAGTGGCAGCATAAACTTTCAGTTTACAACCCAAACAACCCAAAGAACATATGAATTTATGAAGTCCCTGGAGTTACTCTCTCTCCTGGCAGCAAAGATACAGTTTGTTTTTCACTCAACTGGAATATGTCCCTTATAGAGATGTATAGAGGGAATGTTCATGACGTCACAGATGCCACTTCACAGCAAGTTTCGCCCAATGAGTGTAAGAAAGACTGAGTGTCAGAAAGACTGAGTGGCAGAAAGACTGAGTGTCAGCGTAAACTTTCAGTTTGAGCAACTGGAAAACATCTAAAATGGGAAAGAGCTGTTGTGCGATCGACTGTACTCATAGATTTAGCAAGAAATCAGAGTTATCGTTTTACAGACTGATGAAAAATAAGCTTAAGAGAGACAAATGGATCGCTGCAATTCACAGAAACAACTGGATTCCAGACACCGAAACGTGGATTTGCGGTTCCCATTTTGTATCAGGTAATGTTGGATTTTTGGGTAGCTAACGTTAAACGGTCAAATCATAAAGCTCAGTGTCCTCATCACTTTAATTTCTACAACAAATCCTGCCTTGAAGTCGGACCAAGCGTCATGACTTTTGTAAGCCTTCAAGATTTGCTTCGTGTATTTCCCCGGCGTAGAAATTAAGTACATATAAATATCAGGAAACTGGATTCGTGGCCAAATATTAATGTCCATGGACCACTGGTTCTTGGTAACTGTACCAAATATTAATGTCCATGGACCACTGGTTCTTGGTAACTGTACCAAATATTAATGTCCATGGACCACTGGTTCTTGGTAACTGTACCAAATATTAATGTCCATGGACCACTGGTTCTTGGTAACTGTACCAAATATTAATGTCCATGGACCACTGGTTCTTGGTAACTGTACCAAATATTAATGTCCATGGACCACTGGTTCTTGGGGTAACTGTACGGGTCACTGTCAAGTCCAACTGCCTTTAATTTAAGCCCATAAATGGCTGTTATCCCGTCTTCTCCACTAGTTGCAGCTGTTTTTGCTGATGTTTTGCCACTCAGTGCGAGTAAGGGGGCTGGTCCAGTGGGAACGTTTCGTCAATGCATTCCCTCTATAGTTGAGGTTTGTGGCTGGAGCTCTTTATTGTGTTGCTGGACTAAAGTCCCCCAGGGTTAAACCCTTGTTCATGCGGTTACATCAGCTGTCGATGAATAACGGCTCTTGATGCAGAACCATCTGATAATGGAAGATGCTAGAAGTCCATAATAGACAGTTTTGCCTTTTACGCACTGTCATTCAAAAAGATTTTCTTTTTATTATATTACTCACTGCAAAATGAAGTAATCATTTCCAATATTACTTTGAGAAACAATACAAAGACTTGTTTTTTCTCACATTTTTCCTTGCAAAGGGGTGATCTTCCTCCCATCTTTGTTTCTCACAACAATCCCTTAAACACTACCAGAAAATCTTTACCTGCTGACATCAGCAGTTTGAATATCATAATTATTCTTTCCTTTCACCTCCTTACAAGCACTAAATCGCCCCAAAGCCGACACTTTTGGAATGTGTTGCAGCCCAGAAAATGATTTATATTAAGAATTAAATCAATCAGTAAAAGAATGGTTAATATATCAGATTCTTACTGTTTGCAAAGAAAAAAGTCAAAGTGAGTGTAAAGAATTACTTTCTTCCCTTATTTATTTTTTGGGGCATTTTCCACATTGCTACGTGATCTGATTTATAGTTGTACCGGTTGGGGGATGTAATTAGAATATATATGTGCATATTTCTTACAGAGCTGTTCTGAGTCAAAGTTTGTACTTCAAAGTTTTTGTCCATTTCGTCATTAGTGAGCTGAGAATCAGCGCTTGTGCTGCTGCATTTGAAATAAAAAATAATTCATAAAAGAAATAAATTATGGTCCAGAGTCAGGTTTTCAAAGTCTTCTGCAGACTCCGACCCCTGAGGAAATAAGTGTACCTCTGTGATGAGTATTAACCCGCGTCAGCCTCGTTTCACTGCAGCCTCGCTGCGTTTTATTACCCACACAAAGTCTCTGCACAATACGGGATTCTCTGTCATTCGGTGGCTTTTACATTAATCAGTGCTCACAGACAAAAGCATTGGTTTATTTTTGTCTATTGAATTAAGATGATTAAATTAATGAACTGAAAATGATTAAAATGACTGAACTTTAGCGTACCACTTTTTACTTTTGTGTCTCAGCTCTAATGGTTTATCTTAAATGTTTTAACAACTATTAGCTATCAACTATATGTTTTTCTGCTTTTTCACCTTGGACACGGTTCAAGCTCAGAAATAAACTTCACTTAGAAAGGTCTAAACCTTTTTAAAGTGGTTAATTTTGTTGTTTTGAATGTTTATGTGATGTTATAATTAGATGTTGATTCTTAAATCATGTTATTTTTATTATTATGGACTTCATTGTGTTGGAATTATTTATCTTAATTGGATTTTTTCTTGGTTAAAAGAGGTTTAGATCAAAAAGAGAAAATTCTGTTTTTTTTCTTTCCTTTTTTATAGATATTTATGTTGGATAGTTACAGATTATATGAATGATAAAATGTGAATGAATCTAAGCTATTACATTGTGGATAGTCAGATAGAAACATGAAATCACATTAACTTTACTGTTAGAGCTCCTTTTTCTTTTATTTTCCATGGAACTATCGTAGTATAATAAAGATAAAGCATTAACCTCTCCACAGCTAAAACGTATGTGATAAAACTAACTTCTGGGGTTTGACACACGCTTAAAGACACAGAGGAGTCATCACATGAATAAATGATGATATGGTTTCTCTGACAAACTCAACTGCCTCGTGTAAAAGTATTTCACTTTAAAGCCCCGGGGAAAATAGTATTTGAATCCGTTTTAAATCAGTACTCATATAATAGTGACAGGTATAAACAGTACTGGAGTTGTAAAAAGAAATCAGGGGGTGGTGGATTTGATCATATGGGACAGATAATTTGTGCTGATTACAAATAATATAATATATTACAAATAATAGCAGTGACCAAAACAGCTGCAGAAATACTGCAGGAATGACATAGCAGCAGTTAAATGCAGCCTTCTGTAAGCTTTAAATATCCACTGGGCTTACATCAAATACATCAAAACACAACAATAAAAAACACTTTTCTGAACTTATCAATATGACTCTGTCCTTCACAGGATAAGTAACATGGATCACTGCAAAAACTCACAATCTTAACAAGAATATTTGTCTTATTTCTAGTTAAAATGTCTCATTTTAGTAAAAAAATCTCATTACACTTAAAACAAGACTCATTACTGGAAAAAACAACAATTTTCACCTGTTTCAAGTAGATTTTCACTTGAAATAAGTAGAAAAATCTGCCAGTTGAACAAGATTGTTTTGCTTGTAATAAGAAGATAAATCTTGTCCCACTGGCAGATTTTTCTACTTATTTCAAGTGAAAATTTACTTGAAACAAGTGAAAATTGTCAAATAAGTTATTGTTCTGGTGTTATTTTTCTGGTGATGACTCTAAATGTTGAAATAGCAGTAAAACCACATTCATTGATGAAATGACATAAGGGATGGAAAGGAGGGATGGCAGTTTTACAGGGGGGATGATTTGGACCGTTTTTATTTCAGGGGGGGATGATTTGGACCGTTTTTATTTCAGGGGGGGATGATTTGGACCGTTTTTATTTCAGGGGGGGATGATTTGGACCGTTTTTATTTCAGGGGGGGATGATTTGGACCGTTTTTATTTCAGGGGGGATGCCATCCCCCCTCATCCCCCCTCAACTCCAGTACTGGGTATATAACATTAAAGCCGACTTAGAGCTACAACATTAATTGACTTTTTGCTGTTGTTGTTATTGCAGGTCCTGTAGCGGTGATCAGTGGTGAGGAAGACTCTGCCAGTCCTCTTCATCACGTCAACCATGGGATTATCACCCCGTGCACGCTGGACGCCGGTCCTGATGCGGTCGTCATAGGGATGACTCGTATTCCTGTGGTGGAGAATCCTCAGTACTTCAGACACGGACACAACTGCAACAAGCCCACCACTCGTAAGTCTGATCTAATACCCGTTTTTATTACAGAAACAAGGCATGTTTTTCCCTCAGAGCACGAAAGTTTCTGATATCTGCTATTTTTCTGCCTGTTCTTGATTACGGTGATGTTGTGTACATGTGTGCGTCAGCCAGCTGTCTACAGTCACTCCAGTCACCACTGATCTAAGGTTCATAACTGGCTGTAGCATCTCACTCACCACTGTGAACTGTATGCTAAAGCTAGCTTGTCTTCTCTGAATGTAAGACAATTTACACACTGGATGACTCTGATTATTAAGGCTCTTCTTGGCTTGGTTCCTGGTTATTTATGTTTATTTCTCCAGAGAACTAAAAGCCGTTATGCTTTAAGGTCGAATGACAATTTGCACCTGCTGTTCCTCGTATTCGGACTAACTTGGGGAAAAAAGCTTTTAGTTTCTCTGCACCCTCTGCGTGGAATCTCCTCCAACTTGAAATGAAAACTTGTTTCTTTTGAAGCCTTTCGCTCACTTCTAAAAAACCGACAACGAGAATCCTTTCGGCAGTGCCTGTTTTTAAACTACGTGTGCCCGTGTTTTTAAATTTTAAATTATTTCTGAAGTTGTTGTTTTTTACACATTACTGAATTCACTACTATTGCACTTTATTTGCTAAACAGTTTGCACTCTCATTGTAATGTTTATTTTGTGATTGCTTTTATTTGTGTGTTATTTGTGGACGTGTTGCTGCTGTTTCCTTGGTCAGGTCACCCTTGGAAAAGAGGTCTTGACCTCAATGGGTCTTTTTTATCTGGTTAAATAAAAGTGAAATAAAAATAAAATACCTCGGTCCGTTAACGTCCCAGAAAGACACACCTTTATCTTCAAGATCACATCACGTTTAGGTGTTTAAAGTGACTACGTTTACACGCATCAATAACCCTTTTCTAACTGGGATATTAGCAATAACCGCAAAAGTGCACGGCCATGTAAACACCAATAACCCCTTTGAATAACCAGAATTTGCTCATATTCCGGTTTTTAAAAACCCCAATATGACCCCTGGGTTACTCCTTTTCTAACCTTTTTGGTCATGTATGCGCTTTACGGGATTTCCCCATCAAACGGAACATGAATTAGTTTTCTGCACATGCTCTGTTCACAAGGAATCCTGGTCTTTTGAGTCCAGGAAGTTCTTATAAACATGGAGAAACCAAGACCAGGAGGAGACTAATCACTTCATAAATGTAATGAAGGATATGAACATTTCTGCATTTGTAGACGGTAGAAAGTACCGGGATAGAAGATTTACAAGAAGGTGAGAGAAAAGTTGCGCGAAGCAGCATTTGTACGAACGCCAGACCAGATCAAGCTCCGCTGGAAGACGCTGAAAAAGGAACTACAGGGTCAAGAAAAAAAACGACTTCTACTGGGCTGTTGATGATGATTAATTACCATGTAAACAGGGATAAACCTGTTTGCTCACGCATGGAAACTGAATATTATGAATGTTTCAGTAACCGGAATATTGACCTTAACCCGAATTTTGACTGCATGTAAACGTAGTCAATGACTCACAAATCACAAGTATCACAATCCTGTCACTTTGTGTGAAAAGTTTCTTCGGTTAGGATACAAACATGGATGAGCAGTAGACGGGAGTGAGCATTGCATTTATTAACAAGAAAACTTGAACTAAACGGGCTGCATGAGCCGGACGGTGAGTCCAGAAACTCAGGAGACTTAGTTCAGCAGGAACAAGCAGAGGTGGAGGATAAACAGACGAGGAGAAGCAACAGATGACATAAGGAGACTGAGACACGGCCGGTGTGTCCACACTCTCTCAGTCAGGAGAGAACAGAGAGAGAGGTTAAGCCGACTAAACACTGAAGAAAAACCATGAGCACAAACAACAGATCACAGATTAGAGACTTCCAAGAATCGAACTCAAAAGGTCGAGATGGTAAATTAACTTGCATAGGGTTTTTTGTTTTGTTTTTCCTTAGTCTTGTTGGAAATTTAGTGTTTCTATAACACCCAACTACACACACTCTTCTCAGTCTATATAGATGTTATTTTTTTAATCCAGTGCTTTTTCTATCAAACAGAAATCCCGCATTGATTAAGGCAGCGGGTCATGTGGGGTTTGGTGTGTCTAAGGCAGGGGTCGGCAACCCAACATGTTTTAGAGCCATATTGGACCCAAAACACAAAAAACAAATATGTCTGGAGCCGCAAAAAATGAAAAGTCTTTTATAAGCCTTAGAATGAAGACAACACATGCTGCATGTTTCTATATTAGTTATAACTGGGGGAAGGTTTTTTTTTCATTATGCACTTCGAGAAAAAAGTCAAAATTTCGAGAAAAAAGTCAAAATTTCGCGAAAAAAGTCGAAATGTCGAGATTAATGTTTAAGTACAATGTTGAGAAAAAAGTCGAAATGTCAAGAAAATAGTTGAAATATCGAGGAAAAAAGGGAAAATTTCGAGAAAAAAGTTGAAATGTCGAGAAAAAAGTCAAAATGTTGAGATTAATGTTGAGGTCCAATCCCAAGAAAAAAGTCGAAATGCAGAGAAAAAAGTTGAAATGTCGAGAAAAAAGTCGAAATATCGAGAAAAAAGTCAAAATGTCGAGATTAAAAAGGAAAGGAAAAAGGAAGAAAAAAGAGAAAAAAAAGGAAAAAAGAAAAAAAAATTTTTTTTTCATTATACACTTCGAGAAAAAAGTCAAAATGTTGAGAAAAAAGTAAAAATTTCGAGAAAAAAGTCGAAATGTCGAGAAAAAAGTTGAAATGTCGAGAAAAAAGTTGAAATGTCGAGATTAATGTTGAGGTCCAATCCCAAGAAAAAAGTCGAAATGTCGAGAAAAAAGTCGAAATGTCGAGATTAAAAAAGAAATGAAAAAGGAAGAAAAAAGAGAAAAAAAGGAAAAAAGAAAAAAAGAAGAAAAAAAGGTCAAACATTTTTTTAAAGCTCCAGGAGCCACTAGGGCGGCGCTAAAGAGCTGCATGCGGCTCTAGAGCTGCGGGTTGCCGACCCCCGGTCTAAGGATCCTTCAGCAGGACCAGGAGGCCAGGAATGGACCCTCCATCCTGGTCACTAAAGAACTGCTCCGCCCTCTGAAACACGACCAAACTAATAGAAACCATAAACCGGGACACGTTCAGTCAGCCTTTCAGATTTACTGGGGATTATGACACCACAGGCATTGATAAGAGCACAATTATCCAGCTTTCACATCTTTATGAACACTCACTCTCACATGGTGCTGCATTCACTGCACCTCCGGAATAATAGGTAGCAAAGAAGCTGTAAAGTTGTTGCAAAGCTCTAACACCAATTTTAAAAGAAGTGTTGCTTCCCGTGGAGGAGAGACTGAACAGAGACGCTAACTCCACCACCTAAATCCTGCTCAAGGAGACATTTGTACTGACTTTTGGCGACACTTCTACCAAAGCATGTCATAAACTTCTCATTGACACAGCAGGGAATTGTCATTTTTTGAAAACAAGCATAAAGATTTGCAGCCGAACCTCACGCATCAGTCAGCACCCTTCTCCGTAGGCTACCGCGGCGTAACCTATCTTTAAAAGAAATGACACTACTGACACTGATAGCGTGAGTTGTTGTAGAAGCACATATATCAAACATGATGTCTTTATATCAATTTTAATGAGCTGTGTCTCCAGTGTGTCACTACCCTCAGGGCAGAAGTGTAAGATAACGTCTCGTGGAACAGTTCAGGCACTAGATGTAAGACTGCTGCACACAAAAGTAACCTACAGTGTACATAACGTACTCGCAACCCCTCGTGTTCCAGGTGGGGAAGACAAGACCACTTTGAGGCCTAATTACTCATAATTACATTGACTGCTCTAGAGAATCCCCAGAAAACAACTGTGCTAGCAGCTACTGTAGCCGCGGCGTGGGGGCTGCTGTTTCCATCCCTGGTGGCACCAGTCAAACAGTCACACAGCCTGGATCCCGGGATACTTCCTCCTCCTGTCTGAAAGGCAGATCCTACATTTCCATGGGATCCATGTAGGGTGTTGCGGTCTCCACACAAATAACATTTAAATAATAGGCTATGGCTCGAAATGGAAACCTCAACATAAAGGAAGGACACCAACAAAGAGCACAAGTTTAACGGAAATAGAAACTGCAATAGTATCCTGCCATTCCCAAAAACCGCATTAGACCACTGCGAGTGACAGGAGGAGGAAACAAAAGGATGGCTTCCACTTTAGAATGGACAGGCTTAACTTGACCCCGACCAACAACTTTGCCGAGGTATGTAACTGTAGCCTGCCCAAACTCGCATTTGGCAAGATTCAAAGTGAGATTAGCCTCACTCAACCGGCCAAACACTGCTTGAAGTTGTCGAATATGTTCATCCCATGTAGCGGAATAAACAACGACGTCATCCAAATAAGCCGACATAACTGTGTTGACCAAACGCTGGAACGTTGCCGGACTGAAACGATTCCTCGAATAATTTGAGTAATTCGATTACAAAAAATGATCGAGGAATTTTCTCTGCCTCGATGAATCATTTCATTTTGCAGCTCAAAGCATCGTATTTCGCCCGGACTACGTTTAATGCGGCACAACGCGCTGACGCCGCGCACGTAAAGGAAGAAGAAAGAGGCGGTGGATATGTTTGGTTTTATCTACGAGAAAAGGCAGAAAATGTCAAAAGTGTGGCAGCATTTCCAGCTGAACACCAAGGCAACACTGTTGCATGTATCACTGTAAAGCTTGAGTTATGGTTCTGCGTCAAAACGACGCCATGCCTATGGCGTGTGGTACGCGTTGACGCAGAACACACGCCGTCACCGACGCCGTCACTGACGTCACCTCCCGAAAATTGTAACTACGCGTGGAGGCGACGCAGACCACACGCAGACGAGAGGCTCTGATTGGTTCACTTGGTAGCAACGCATTTCCGGTTTCCGGTTTGAAGCAGTCGTGAAATTTCAGCGCCCTTTTCTTCGTGTATGTGTGATTTTTTTTGTTTTGGTTGTTTGCACAATAGTTGTCCTTATCTCTTTGATTCACTGTGACCGGAAAAGGTTGGATAAACCATTCAGGAAAAGATCGCTAACTAGCGGTCACTGGGGGAACTGCACCACGGAGAAATGGAGTGACGGAGAAGTCCGAAAGTTCACGACGACGTCACGACGGCGTCACGGTGACGGCGTGTGCTCTGCGTCGGTTATAATAATTCAAGCTTAAGACAGCGCTTGATATCACAACAGTACGTCCTCAACGCTGCAGCTTCTCCACCAACACCCTGTTTACTCCCAGAGCGGAGGGCCGTCACCCCAGACAGGGTAAAATTAAGGTAACGTAGTGCTAATTAAGGAGAATAACATTACAGTACTTTGCTAACATAACGTCAGCCCTGTGGAGGGCTAGGTTTCTGTTAATTATGACGACTGTTAATGCATTTAATCTGTAAAAACACAGAGCTGTAGAGTGATGAGGGTGAAAAATAAAAACATATTGAAGCTAACTGGGTACTTTTCAATTTTAGCTCTTTAGTCATTGATGGATAAAACATCCAGTAGCGCTGGTGCCTAATGTGCTCCAATACAGCAGGGCTCAGAATTATATTTTGAACACTGCCAAAACTCAAAATCTTATCAAGACTTTAACTTAAAACTTAACTAGAACTAAAAATGTGCTTGACACAAATGAAAGTTCAATTGAAACACGTGGGAAAAACAGCTAACCTTTTAAGTGATGTGTGTTATCAGGTGTAATGGCATTTTTAGGTTAGAAATAAGAACATTTCTTGGTAAGATCCTTAGTTTTTTGAGTGAAGGCAGTGAATTTGCTTCAGGGTTTTTAAATGCACAGCCACGAACCTTCTGTATTATATAATTTAGTCTTAGTGATGTCAATTAACATCTAACATCTTATGTATATTTAGGATCCGAGCACTGACAGTGCGAAGGCCCTATTGTATCTGTAGGAATTGTTCTCGTTTTTTCTTTCTTTCTTCTGACGAAATGAGGGCCTTTTTGCCCCCCTAAACGTGCCCCAAAAGTCACCAATTTTGCACGCAAGTCAGGCCTGGTGAAAAATGTGATATTTAATGGTTTGCATTAATGGGTGTGGCCTAATGGCTCAACAGCGCCCCCTTGAAAACGTTGTGCCTCAAGCCCCACAATACGGTTTGACGTACATGCACGAAAATCTCTACACACCTGTATCATGTCCCAACTTAAAGAAAAGTCTCTTGGCGCCATGGCCAAAACCGAACAGGAAGTCGGCCATTTTGAATTATTTGTGTAATTTTGGCTAAATTTATGCCATTCCTTCGGCAGTTAATGCGGCCAGCTTTAATAATAATTGCTCTTTAACTAAACAAATATATGTTTTATCCGATTACTCGATTAATCGATGGAATTTTCAGTAGAATACTCGATTACTAAAATATTGGATATCTGCAGCCGTAGATCCATGTTGCCCCGTCCAGTTCAGACCCGGCTCAGTCTCAAAATGGTTTCTGCTCAGGCGGCAGAAGTTGAACTCCTGTGTCGCAGCCAATGAGAGGAGAGGAAATCCCATTTAGAGGTGATAAATAAATGACGGGTCTTATGTATTATGAATAGCATGAATTTTTAACGTCCAGCCAGGGACTGATTTATAACATTTCACGCCTTGCACAGGAGATCTGATTGCGGGCTAATGAATAAATGACAGTGGGGAACAAATGAAACTTTGTCTTGATCAGTGTGCACCTGGATTTGAAAGTTTGACCAATGCACACGCACAATCCCCAGCTTTGACATGTGTGCCGCTCTTCCTCTCAGCAAACAGAATGTCCTCCTTTTTTTTTTTTAATTCTATGTGCATGCATTTAAAAAAGAAAAGGAAAAAAAAGCTAGGAAATGAACCCTGAATGCATCACGAGGTCATAATGGCCACAGCTTTCTGCCGTCGGCTAGGAAAACAAAATGGATCTGAGCGGTTCCTGCCTCTGCCGATCACCAGCTGAATATTAATGCCTTCTTTACCCTCAGGACACGCGCGCAGGGAAAGGAAATGTCTGTATCTGTGTGGAGATCTGTTGTATGTGTGTGGGTGCATGCCAGGGAAGATGAAGCGGCGACTGTGGACAGACCGCTGGTGCGGCTTGTAGGCGTCGGCTAGGTCACCTTACATTCCCCCACTCCCTCCATTCTGGTATGTCCAGTACTCCAGTTGTAAAAAAGAATCAGGGGGGATGGTGGATTTTATCATATGGGGACAGATAATTTGTGCTGATTACAAATAATATAATATATTACAAATAATAGCAGTGACCAAAACAGCTGCAGAAATACTGCAGGAATGACATAGCAGCAGTTAAATGCAGCCTTCTGTAAGCTTTAAATATCCACTGGGCTTACATCAAATACATCAAAACACAACAATAAAAAACACTTTTCTGAACTTTATCAATATGACTCTGTCCTTCACAGGATAAGTAACATGGATCACTGCAAAAACTCACAATCTTAACAAGAATATTTGTCTTATTTCTAGTTAAAAATGTATCATTTTAGTAAAAAAAATCTCATTACACTTAAAACAAGACTCATCACTGGAAAAAACAACAATTTTCACCTGTTTCAAGTAGATTTTCACTTAAAATAAGTAGAAAAATCTGCCAGTGGAACAAGATTTTTTTGCTTGTAATGAGAAGATAAATCTTGTCCCACTGGCAGATTTTTCTACTTATTTCAAGTGAAAATTTACTTGAAACAGGTGAAAATTGTCAAATAAGTTATTTTTCTGGTGATGACTCTAAATGTTGAAATAGCAGTAAAACCACATTCATTGATGAAATGACATAAGGGATGGAAAGGAGGGATGACAGTTTTACAGGGGGATGATTTGGACCGTTTTTATTTCAGGGGGGGATGATTTGGACCATTTTTATTTCAGGGGGGATGATTTGGACCGTTTTTATTTCAGGGGGGGATGATTTGGACCGTTTTTATTTCAGGGGGGGATGATTTGGACCAGAGCCGTCTGGGAGATTTGCGAGGCCCTGTGCGAAATGGCCAGGGGGGGCCCTCGCGCGTGAGCCTAGCGAGCGCACGCAAAATTTTTGGGTATGCGCAATTTTTGGGTATGCGCAATTTTAACTCTGCAATGATCAAAATACTGGATACCTTCCCCTGCCTCATCATCATCTCTTGCCTCGACGCGGGGCCCCACGGCTGCTTGAGACCCGGTCGGATCAGTGGTTTTTGTAACAAATTTATCAAACGAGCCTTTCAGAGAGGCATTAAACTCTTCCATTTTCTTTAGTTTTTCTCTTTTTTCATCCCCTGATGGAAATTTCCTGAATCTGTCTTGTTCTCTCGACATTGTGTGACAGTTTGTTCCAACTCCACCGTCTGGATCAGAGCAGCTTGTGTCTGCGCTTGGTCTGATCAGTTGTGTTGAACAACAGACACGTGCATCATTGCACATATATTTATTGATATGCACAGACTAGTACACATTTAGGTCTGTAATGGAACGTGACTGTTGATATTTATAAGGGAAAAAACAAAAACAAAAATATTTTTTTTATTTTTTTATTTTTTCAAAAACGGCCCATAGCGCGAGGCCCCGTGCGGTCGCACTCATCGCACACCCCTTGCGGCGGCCCTGATTTTCACCGTTTTTATTTCAGGGGGGGCTGCGGTCCCCCCTCATCCCCCCTCAACTCCAGTACCGGGCGTGTCAGAGGTCATATTGATCCCCCCCGGGTCCCCTTTGTTCTGCCGGCGCCGCTCAGCGTGTTTTCTTTGTCGTCTTCTGCCCTGCAGCACTCACTCCGTCCAGATCCAGCATAGCTGCCGTATCAGTTCTTGACCACTAATCCATAATATATTCATTCATTTACTTGAAAGCCTCTTATCCGGGGGGAACAGCGCGCTGCAGGATTTCTAACACGTACGCGCTCCACAGTTCTGGCGAGCAGCGGTGACTCTGGCTCACTCAGACATAAAGCTAAACACACCCAAACGTCTCCTTACTTGTGGAACATCAAGCGTTCACTAATGTCATGGTAAGGCCCGCTATCGCGCCTCTGGGAAAGTTCTGCTGCTTATGCCGTGTGCATTTTGAAATCAGCCTCTATAATGACAAGAAAAAGGAAAAAAAAGGAATGGTAGATGCTCCTATTGTTGTCTAAACAGCCTCGTTAAACAGAGCGGACGTTTATGAAGTCAAATCCGTGGCACCTGGAACCAGAAGTTATTCCCGACGGCAGGAGAGAACACGCAGCTCTGAGAAATATCATTTTATTCCAGCTGACCTCTCGTTGAACCGAGAAATCTGCACGTGTGCAGCCGA